>NC_140165.1:292291053-292315085 GCF_963971535.1 Notolepis coatsorum
CCTCCATACTGATTGTATCTGTAAATTTAAAACGCTAAATGCATTAAGTACTCATTTGTCAAGATATCATACTGCACAACTTAGCAGTAGACCAGAACAGAGTCTGAGCCCTGTGGTAATAAAATGCCCTTTGTGCGCATTTCGGGAACCCTTTTCTGAATCAATTTTCTTAAGTCATCTCAGAAAGCATTTAAAAAATAATGAAACAGTGACATGCCCATATAAGGATTGTAGCTATAGCACAAATGTTTACTCTTCATTCAATTGCCATAAAAACAGAGTACACCAATTAAGTCTTGCATCAGACTTAAAAGCTGTCGTTGTTGAGGATCCCCAAGACAGGATTTCTGAGGTCACTAGTGATTTGCATGAAGAATGTCCAGGCCAGAGCATAGAAGTGGTGGATGATGATGATCAATGTGACACTGACAATCTAAGAAATCAACTTAAAATGAACCTATCTTCCTTGTTCCTAAAGATGCAGGCTATCCTCCATGTCTCAAACACAGCTATTCAAGAAATAGTAGACCACTTGAATCAGGTCTTCTCCTTATCTCAGCCATTGATCAAGGAGTCAGTTAATGACATATTGCAGAGAAATGGTCACAATATTGCAGAACCTACACTGGATGAAGTTGCTGGCGCTGTCATGAACTGCAATGTTCTGTCTACATCTACCTCTGAAGGTGCAGAGTTGTGTTCAACCAAGCGCAGAAAAAGCTTTATGGAGCGCAACTATCCATGTGTAATGCCAGTAGAGTATCAGTTGGAGCAACCAGGACATACCAGCATGTATGTTCCCATCCTTTCAATGATTCAAGAGTTGTTTAAAAACACAGACATCCTTGACAAGATTACAGAACCAAATACTACATCTGGTCAATATGTGTCATGCTCTGATGGCTCCCATTTCCTTGAAAATGAGTTACTGTCAACAGGGAATCTCATCCTACCACTTCAGCTATATATAGATGATCTGGAAATTGCCAATCCGCTTGGCACATCACGTAAAATTCACAAACTTTGTGCTATATATTGGGTCCTTGCCAATGTGCCACCAAAATACCGATCAGCATTACACGCTATACAGCTGGCAATGCTGGTAAAAGTGACAGACCTCCGTAGGTATGGATATGCAGCTGTACTTGCTCCATTGCTGCGTGATGTTCATACTCTGGAACACGATGGTGTTTTCATTGAAAGAGTTGGTCAGAATGTCAAAGGCACAATCTGGTGTGTTTCTGCCGACAATCTGGGCGCTCATGGATTCGGTGGCTTTGTGGAGTCATTTAGAGCAGGCTATGTTTGCAGATTCTGTCTGGCCACAAGTGAACAGTTTCAAACAACTGAAGTCAGAGAGGGAGAGTTTTCTCTGAGAACCAAAGTCAGCCATGACCTGCATGTACAAACTGCACATGACACTTCGAGCAGCCATTTTGGTGTTAAAGGTGGCTGTGTCTTACGTGAATCCCTGAATTACTTTCATACAATCACAGGATTTCCTCCAGATATACTTCACGATCTTCTGGAAGGTATGGTTCCTGTGGAGCTTTCTCTCTGTGTTAAAGAGATGATTCGGCGAAAGTACTTCACTTTAGAGTATTTGAACAAAAAGATTGCATCATTCCCGTATCAGCACGCTGATAAAGTGGATAGACCTCACCCAATTCCCCAAACATTTGTTTCTCGAGGAACAATAGGAGGCAATGGGCATGAAAATGCCACTCTGCTCCGACTGCTTCCATTACTTGTAGGCAGTGTAGTACCAGTGGGTGATGCAGCATGGGCAGTTTTGATGGAGCTGAAAGAGGTGCTAGAGTTAGCATTGTGCCCATCATATACTGATGAAACCTTAGACTATTTTCAGTGCAAAATCAGTGATCATAGACAGGTACTATTAGAGGTTTTCCCTGCAGTTAAACTCCGTCCTAAACATCACTATGTGGAGCATTATCCCGCTCTAGTTAAGTGCTTTGGACCCCTGCTGCATGTTTGGACCATGCGATTTGAGGCCAAGCACCGCTTTTTCAAAAGAGTGGTGCATGACACTCAAAACTTCAAAAATATCTTGAAGACGATGGCAATCAGACACCAACACATGATGGCATATCATCTTGCTTCACCATCATATTTCAAGCCAAAAACCCAGGCATCCAGGGTTGACTCTGTTCTGGTTTCATCTCTACCAGCAGTAGCTCAGGTACACATTAGAGGACACACAGTTAGTGACACAATCTACCAGACATCAAAGGTAACCATTGATGGCACAGACTATGTCTGTGGAATGTTTCTCTCCGTCAGAGTCAGTGGTGGACTGTCTACATTTAGCCAAATAGAACAGATCTACCTTGTGAATAACGAGGTTTCTTTTCTGTGTCGAGACTATGACTCCTGGTATATAGAACATCTTAGGTCCTATGAGCTGTCAACCACACAACCACATCTGTCCATCTACCTACAGTCTGGTCTCAATGATACAGTCCCACTCTCAGCATACAAGATCGATGGTCTGCTGCTGCTGACTCCCAAGCGATTCATTCAAGTGAAACGGAACTGAGTCCAGCTAATGGTGAATAGTTATTTTATTAATCAATTATTGTGTCTTTATTCACTCGTTGTGTAATTGACCAGTTTATATTCTGTATAAGTTCATATTCTGTATATGTTAATAATGACGCTTTCTGTGTTGTGTTTATGATTACTCCTTAGGTCCTTGAGCTGCTGTCTGTCGACCGGACCACATCTGTCCACTGTCCATCTACCTGCAGTCTGGTCACAACGAAACAGTCCCACTCTCAGCATACAAGATCGATGGTCTGCTGCTGCTGCTGCTGACTCCCAAGCGATTCATTCAAGTTTCCATAGCACAATGGCAGCTGCCTCCCCACAACCCATGATCCTTCGTGTTGTTGAGCCAGACCGGGCTAGAAAATTAAAACTCAGTTCACGAACCGCCTCTGTTGATGCACTGATCACGATTATAAAAGAACAGTTGGAAATAGACCTTGACTTCAGTTTGCTGTATGAAGATCCATACTTTGATGGGAAACTTACTTCCCTTGATGACATTACGGAATTGCCACAAAAAGCTGTTGTGCACATTTCACTTTCGCTCGACTCCAGCTCTCTCGCATCTACTGATATACTTTCAGATATATCATCTCCAGAACGTCTAAGCAGATGGCCTCCAGGTCCTTTTCCAGTTCCTACATTTGCATTCGATGTTGAGCTGAAACTTAGAGACGGAAACAACGAATTTTAGAAGAACAAGAGACACCTTAAGTTGACAAGAGACCTAAAGCACGACATCTTAGAAAAGCTTGCATCTACAATGTATGCTTTCAAGGCTTATCCAAATGATAAAGAGATAGCAGTGGCTTCTGCGGCTCTTGTCGCCAAACATCCCTGCTTGAAGGAAGCAGGATCTGAGACCGGCTGCAATGGATGGAAGAACAGCATCAAATTCAAGATGGGCAATTTCAGGAACAAGCTGAGACGGGCAGGATGTGAGGAGGTCACTGTAAATGCTGGAAAAAGAGGTAGAAGCAATCCTGATGGCGAACCTTCACATTCCAACATTAAAAGACCCAAGCGAGCAGAAGTAAACTTCCTACCCAACTATCCCCAAGGAGAGGATTCCTTGAGGCTTGAGCAGTTGAGGCAGACAATTGCTGAAGAAGTCAAGAAGACTGAGAAGAACCTGCCCCTCATTAGAAAGCTGATGCAGACCACATTTGCCCTGCGCCGACAGACCATAGTAAAGTCCAGACCACCAGTGAAAGAGCTCATGGACCTCTGGCCTGCTCTCAAAATGGAGTCTGAGGTAATATAGATCAGCTCTCTCTTTCCTGTGTTAACATTTGGCACATTCTGTGTGTTTTAAAGTGAAACTTGTGATTCTTAAGCCTGGTTTATATACTCTAGCGGCGCATCTGCGTGTGTTCTGTGCGCCCCCGCGAGCTAGTCATCAGCGACCGATTCCGCAAAGCATGTAATGACATGGTTGACCAGAAATCCCGCCGTCATGCTCTGAAGCCCAAACCAAACAAAGTAAGAGATCCACCAAGTTGAAGTGACTAATTGATGTTGATATACTATATTGTCCTGCTGTTTTTAAATATAGGTGTATGCAGAGTTCCAGCTGATTACCAACCAGAACCTGCCCAACACATTCTACGCTGAGCTTGACCGCCATCTTCCTCGACTGATGACGTTATTCAGACAGAAGGCGTCCAAAACTGGGAACACAGCAGATGCTTTGGCTCACATTTTAAAAATCCACGATGAACAGGTGAATAGATTATTATACATGTCATAGGTCGAACCTCTGTAACATTGAACAGGTTCAATGATTCAAATGAGCATTTGAATTTTACAATTAGTCCACCATTGTGTTTGCCATTTTTCTGATTGCATTAAAGATGTGAACATGTTATTTGTGGACATATCTGATTGGAAATCTGTTATCTGTTTAAAATCCGCTTTGTTCAGTAAACATTTCCATATAATACAATTATTTTTCTTCTTCTTAATCTTACATCTTAATAGGAAATCCATGATGTTCACACCAGGCGTACCACTGTTCTCCATGCCCTGCCTGTGTATCTGCATGAGGAAGTCGCTGGATTTTTCAAAACCTGCACAGTGAGTCCGAGTAAAAATAATTTACAGTACAACTGTATATTAAGTGAACAGTTAATCAAAATGCTAAGTATCAGTCTTCCTTCCTTCCAGGTCTCCCTTGTGAAAGAGATATTTGATCTCGACGGGACTAACCTGGTTAAATAAAAATAACCTTCTCACCAAAAAAAATGTTCTAACTAAAATATAAACAACTTACAAACACAACTCCATATACTTAGCGTTGTGCTGCACTTTGTAGAAACCATGGATTTATTTGTGATTATTATGTCACTTTCATTCCTTCAGGACACGTCTGATGAGCCAGAGCTTCAGGGTGTTGCAGTGGCCCTCCTTACTTTCATCAGTGACGACCATGACACAAGTCCAGTTCACTACCAGCCTGTGACAATCTCTGTTGTCATTGAAAGTCACATCATGATCAGCCTCCCCAGATTTGGTGATTCCTTCCTGGTAATGTTTGGACTAATCTATGCACTACACCTCAGCTACCCCAAGGGACTTACCAACACTTTTGAATTCATTCAGAAGATTTTACTAGGTCTAGAAGCTGGTAAACTGTCGCCCAGGTTGCAGACTCTCAAGAATGACTTGATGATGCAATAATTTTTTTTTCTTCTGATTTTTCAATGGATTTTCTCCCCGTCCCAATTAGTCGTTGTGCCAATCCCCCCCCCCCCCCCCCCCCCCTCCCCTACCTGGTGCTGTATGCATGTTCTCCTACGAGTCGGTATAAGGGCGTCCCGAGTCGATCGCACGCTTCCCCCGAGACATGCGCCGACAGCCAGTGACGTCTTTTCACTTGGCAGCGAGGGCTCTCATTGGTGAAGTGTAACGTGTGGGAGGGCACGCTATCTCCACCAAGTCCTGCCCCGCTTAGCAAGCGCCGAGACCTGACCTGTAGGCGTCGCTGTCCACAACGCCAGATTCCCACCCGCCAGCTTCCCCACCCCCTAATACTGCCGAATTGTATTAGTGTGAACGGCCAGCCAAGCTGGTGACAACGCAGGGAGTTGGATTCGAACACGCGAATCCAGTGTCTCCAGCGTTGGTGACGAACGCAATTTCCGCTACGTCACCTGACCGCTCTTGCATTAAACTTTTGAAGGTATTATTTTGACATGACAAGGAAATTAATACCTCACCCCACATCCTTCTTTCAGATGAGTTTCTATTCCTTACTGTAATCAGTGATCATAACACAAGTCCAGTTCACTACCAGCCTGTGACAATCTCTATTGTCATTGAAAGTCATATCATGATCAGCTTCCCCAGATTTGGTGATTCCTTCCTGTAATGTTTGGACTAATCTATGCATTACCCCAAAGCACTTACCAACACCTCAAAAGTGTGTCTATAGAAACTCATCTGAAATGTCTTGTCATGTCAAAATAATACCTTCAAAAGTTGCTGTACTACTTTGCAGATGTTCAGCCAAATAGGTCCAAACTACTCAATGTACCTTGTTCTTTATTTTTTATGTAATATGTTTACATTTGAGAGTTTTACAGTTCGAATTTTCTTAACCGTCTATAGCTGGCATTATTGTAATTTCATCCAAGTAAGTTTTAGAGTTGAAAGAGTTTATCAGAATCTCAAAGGCAACATCCAAGTCCCAAATGTTTGTTTCTCGAGGAACAATAGGAGGCAATGGGCATAAATGCCACTCTGCTCTGACTGCTTCCATTGCTTGTAGGCAGTGGTAGAGTTAGTGTTCTCAGTACAGAGTACAAGGCGATATACCAGGAGCCATAAACGCAACACAGAAGCGTTATTATTAACATATACAGAATATGAACTTATACAGAATATGAACTGGTCAATTACACAACTAGAGTGAATAAAGACACAATAATTGATTAATAAAATAACTATTCACCATTAGCTGGACTCAGTTCCGTTTCACTTGAATGAATCGCTTGGGAGTCAGCAGCAGCAGACCATCGATCTTGTATGCTGAGAGTGGGACTGTATCCTTGAGACCTTGTAGGCAGTAGTATACTGCCCTGTCAAGGGCTAACCGCAGTAACTTGAAAAAAGTAAAAATTTTGTTATGAGTGAAATTGACCTTGTCAATAAATGTTTTATCTTGTGACCAAGTTTCAGATGTTAATGTCGCTCAGTTTTGGAGATATGGGGTTTTAAAAACTGCAGTAACAACAAAATCACACTCAAAACCCAGGCAGACCGCAGTAACTTCCAAACAGTGAAAAATGGCTTTAAAGTGTTTTGACTTGCCATCCAAAATGTGTTATAGGTAAATAGATGATAGTACCCAGATTTAACATGTATTAATGAAGTAATCTTTAGGCATACAAAAATATGACATAATTATTTTAATTAACCCCAAAAAAGCAGATATTGCACTCTGTGCACGATTTCCTTAAATAATTATACAGGTAATGTACAGGCAAAGTGCAGTAACTTCAAATACAATGTTGTTTTCCCTCCAGCTTTCATAACTTAACCTAGCCATTTTGAAAATGAAATTTAATACCTGAATATATTGGAATGATGATGATCCAAATAAAATGGCTAGGTGAAGTTATGAAAGCTGGAGGGAAAACAACATTGCATTTGAAGTTACTGCACTTTGCCTGTACATTACCTGTATAATTATTTAAGGAAATCGTGCAGCAGAGTGCAGTATCTGCTTTTTTGGGGTTAATTAAAATAACTACGTCATATTTTTGTATGCCTAAAGATTACTTCATTAATACATGTTAAATCTGGGTACTATCATCTATCTACCTATAACACATTTTGGATGGCAAGTCAAAAAACTTTAAAGCCATTTTTCTCAGTTTCACTGTTTGGAAGTTACTGCGGTCTGCCTTGACAGGGCAGTATAGTTAGTGTACTGTATAGTGTTCTTAGTACAGAGTACTGTAGTGTTCTAGTTATCATTCTGCAAACATAGCCTGCTCTAAATGACGGATGGTGCCTCTGACATTCTGACTAACTCTTTCAATGAAAACACCATCTTGTTCCATGATACATCATGGAGCAAATACATGCAGCTGCATTTCCATATGTAGGTATGTGCACTATTAACAGTATTGCCAGCTGTATAGCATGTAATGTGGGTTGGTATTTTGGTTCCACATTGGCAGGACCCAATATACAGCACAACGTTTGTGAATTTTACATGTGCCAAGCGGATTGACAATTTTCAGATAATCTATACATTTTATTCTGTACTGTACATAGATACACTGTGTTATCCCAACGGTCACAATAGTTGCCGTCAACATGTTTGCTCATTCTATGACCACACTATACAAATTTGAGTAATTCAGCCAGGATGTAAACGGCTCTGGTCATGTGCACTGCACATATTGAGACCCTTTATTATTTCAACATTTGCTGGAAATACATTGATACATCATTCAGTAACATTTTCAGAGCCTTATAACAAACATTATTACACTATTGTGACCAGAGGGATTAAATGTGTAATATACATTACATTGTATGTACATGTTATAACATGCATGTATTTATTTTCTATATATATTTTCTATATATATATATTTTCAATTTTAACATTGCCATAATGTTGTAGAGGGCAACACAATGTTTTTGTAAGATAAATAGATGTATACTCTTTGAATAGAAATAAATATAAAGAGTTTGAAGTTGTAACTCAATGTTTTTGTAAGATAAATAGTTTCGATGAAGAACAAAACCTCCTAAATGCATAAAAAAAAGGGGAAAACTTCATATCTGCACTTTGCAAGGCACTAATACCTGGTCGGTATTGTTAACATATATAGTCCAAAAACAGTGTACGGTGTTTACAGTGTTATTGTACATTGCTAACATACAGATTATATATGTATACTCTTTTATACTCTTTGAATAGAAAAAAATAAAAGAGTTGTTTGAAGTTGATATAATGTGCTTGTGTAGTTATTTTTCTGTTAACTTTTTCACATGGATTTTAAAACTGAACCTTAAGTTATAGTAACTGCAAATATTTGAGTTGATTAACTTAAAAATTTGAGTTGATTAACTTAAAAGAAATGAGGCATGGGATGGCCTCAATGTCGTTGAGTTCTGTTAACTTAATCACATGGATTTAAGGTTGAACCTTAAGTCACAGTAACTGAACATATTTGAGTTGCCTCCACTTGAGAACCTTAAGTCACAGTAACTGAACATATTTGAACTGCCTTAACTGAGAACTGTAAGTCACAGTAACTGAACATATTTGAGTTGACACCACTTGAGAACCTTAAGTCACAGTAACTGAACATATTTGAACTGCCTTAACTGAGAACTGTGAGTCACAGTAACTGAACATATTTGAGTTGACACTACTTGAGAACCTTAAGTCACAGTAACTGAATATATTTGCATTGCCTTAACTGAGAACTGTAAGTCACAGTAACTGAACATATTTGAGTTGACACCACTTGAGAACCTTAAGTCACAGTAACTGAACATATTTGAACTGCCTTAACTGAGAACTGTAAGTCACAGTAACTGAACATATTTGAGTTGACACCACTTGAGAACCTTAAGTCACAGTAACTGAATATATTTGAATTGCCTTAACTGAGAACTGTAAGTCACAGTAACTGAACATATTTGAGTTGACACCACTTGAGAACCCTAAGTCACAGTAACTGAATATATTTGAATTGCCTTAACTGAGAACTGTAAGTCACAGTAACTGCACATATTTGAGTTGACACCACTTGAGAACCTTAAGTCACAGTAACTGAATATATTTGAATTGCCTTAACTGAGAACTGTAAGTCACAGTAACTGAACATATTTGAGTTGACACCACTTGAGAACCTTAAGTCACAGTAACTGAATATATTTGAATTGCCTTAACTGAGAACTGTAAGTCACAGTAACTGAACATATTTGAGTTGACTCCACTTGAGAACTGTAAGTCAGAGTAACTGACCATATTTGATTTGACTTAACTGAGAACCTTAAGTCACAGTAACAGACCATATTTGAGTTGCCTTAACTGAGAATTGTAAGTCTTAGCCAACTGAAAACATTTGAGTTTATCAACTTAAAAAAATTGAGGCATGGGATGGCCTCAATTTTTTTAAGTTCTGGAAACTTATTCGGGTTTACAGTGTAGTATTACTCTTTGTGTTCTTTACTATTAAAACGAACCTGCTTAAGAGTACACCATCTCCGTCTCTGTGATTGCATACCACAATTGGAACTCACCTACCTCCATCCTGACATTAAAACTCATTTTTGGGAAAACGCCTTCAAAGTTCTGTATTGTAAAATGCCATACTTTAATTATTTTTTAAGATATTTGTAAACACAATACCTACATACAATACCGATACAATATCGGTATATCGGTATCGGTAAAAAAGCCAATATCGAGCATCCCTAATAATAATAATGATGTTATTGAACTGAACAGAACTACACACAGGCTACAAACAGTGTAGTACCCCCTAATAGGCAAAACATATTTGAATAGATATCACTATGAAACTTTCCCAGTTTGTTATGTACATATAAACTAAGAAAAAATATATTGCAAGTTTTCTGAATTTTATGTTTATATATGCAAATGAGGCACTTCCCCATTAAATATGTGCACATTTATGGATGCAATAAGGCAAAATGAAGTAAAATAAACAACTAAATGTGTGGTATTGACGTTTTATTGTCACTAGTTTCATAGAAGACATGTTTAGGAAGCAAAATATAACAAAATCTCAAAATCAACAAAAAAAAGTATATTTGCCTATTCACCTGGGGTGTCTCACCTTAATTTAATACAACAGGTAGTTCGAGCTGCATTGACGCAAACCACAGCCACAGGGATATACGGCTTTGACAAGCTCTCTCTCTCCTGCCGATTAAAATCAGCAGCTCTTCCTCGAATGCCTGTAGCTGCCTGCATTTGCACAACGGCGTCCATTACTGCTGCTAGCTAACGTTAAAACTAACCTAAAGTTAGTTGTTCACCAACAATCTCAACATTTGTATTTAGCGTCAGTTCAAAAACACAGAACCGAACACAAGCCCCTAGCGATAGCAGCAATAATACTTCCGGTTGGGGGGGGGGGGGGTTCAAAATAAAAGAGCGACGTCTAAAACACCGGAAAAACTTTTATTTTGTACATTCATTTTACATTTATTTGTACAATGTTGCATAGGCTACGCGTGGATGTTGCAGACGTATAAAGGCGGAGTGTCTGCAACATTGCTGCGTTGTCGACGTTGCGTCGCAGTCACGTTGCAGTTGCTCGAGCATGTAGAGCCGTTTAGGCATACCATGTTGAAACTGCAGTCTTTGGATAGGCCTTGGGTGCCCACGTTTGGAATTGATTTCTGCTCGCCAGTAAGGAGCTAAAACAGCTGCAGCCGACACAGGCTGGTTATCCAAACAGCAGCCCGCTTCCACAACAACCCCCGGTCTGTGGACACCCCCCCCTCCTGGGCCGACCCACGCGGAACCATGCACCTCTACAACCCCTGCGCCAGGCCCCCAGCGGTCTCTCTGTGATCTAAACGACTGCTCCCCCCCTCCTGCCGATTGATGGTACCAAGGGCCCAAGACCTGGGCCTTGGCCAGAACAGACCGTAGAGCTCTCACTATAATAGCCTCCCTGGGACCCCCTTTTCCTGACAGTATTGAGCTGAGCTGTAGCGGTATTAAGTCAGTCATGGTGCACCCCAGCAGAGAGGCCCGTCAAGCCCTGTTAGAGAACCTGTAGCACGCCGGCCCTGGGGCCTTCTTTCTGATGGTCCCACTGAAGGTTCGAGCTCAGACCTTGTGACTCCCTCCAGGGGTGTAGCTCCAGATTCTGGGCCCCATGAAAGAATGTATTTGTAGGCCCCAGTGAATGCGAGCGCGCGTAAGCCATTGGCCATTTTTTTATTGATGAAAACGCATAATATGGTTTTTACCTATACATTCGGATCAGCAGTTCAGCACCTGCACTGTTGGTGGGTGAGCCTAGTAAAGGATGTCGCATTGCGTTCATCTTCAATGAATGGACCAATGCAATAGTCTACCAAAGCCCCCCCTCTCTCTTTATATATCTCACACACACACACACACACACACACACACACACACACACACACACACACACACACACACACACACACACACACACACACACACACACACACACACACACACACACACACACACACTTCAGAAACAAACATAGTATCAATGAGAGCATCAATAATACACCTGAGTGATGTCTAGTAAAAAAAAAAAAAAAAAAATTTTTTTGGGCCCCCCCCCCCCCCCAGTGCTGGGCCCTTGGAATCATCCTAAGCTACCCCCCCCCCCCAGCTACGCCCCTGCCCTCTGCCCCATCCCCCTTCTCCACCGCGTCTCTCCCCTCCCAAGATGCAGCGGCAGCAGTTCATGATGGAGTGTTGAATGTAAATAACGAGCGCAATGCAAAAACCCAGCTACACGGACGATACCCAGCCTAGATGAGTAACAAAAAAAAAACTAAAAAGCTGAAAGCTACACAGTTGGCCAAAGACAAGGGAAAGGTGAAGAGGAAGTTAAATTTTTTTTTTATTTATTTTTTTTATCTTTTCCCCCCTCCTTTTTCCTCCGATTTTCTCCCATCCCAATGTTAGTCGTTCTGCCAATTCCCAATCCCCTTCCTGGTCGCTGCGCACTTACCCCCCACAGTCGGTCTGGGAGAGTGGAGGCTATCACGTGCTTCCTCCGACACACGTCTAGCCAATCAACCACTTCTTTTCACCTGGCAGCGCGGATTCTCACTGAGAGGGTGTAACGTGTGGAAGGATCACACTACCCCCCTTAGATCCTATCCGCGCTGAGCAGGCGCCCCGACCGAACTGTAGGAGTCGCTGTTTACAATGACCCGGACCCACCCCGCCAGCTTTCCCACCCTCTAATACAGCCAATTGTATTAGTGTGAACGGCCAGCCAAGCTGGTGACAACGCCGGAGCTGTGAGCTGGATTCGAACAGGCGAATCCAGCGTCTCCGGTGTTGGTGACGAACGCAATCTCCGCTACGCCACCTGACCGCCCTTGGAGGAAGTTCCATTTTAATAAACTTTGGCACGCACATTTACGCAGAACAGTGTTCCTTTGCTTTTATTAAAACCTGTTCCACACGATGTGAAAATCCGCATAAAATATATACCTAGGTAAATGGAATATTGCTCCACTTCTACAAGGGCTATTTGCATATTCTTGGTATCTAGGTACATCTATGGACCTCAGGAAATGTATTCACAGTGTCAGAAATATTGTGTCTATTACTAGGCTTGCTTAAATTGTGATGAAACAAAGGAAAATATGAATTATGATTTTTCTTTGCATCTTTGACAGTGAATAACACCATGATAATAATGACCAAACTTAAAAAACTGCCACTGATCTCGTTCAGTACCCTCTTGAGATCATGTGTACAAAATATCTAAGGAAATTAATAAAGGGAAGATGATAAAACAGAAGGTTCTGTAGATACAGTACTGAATTCTCCCAGCCGGACCAATGCAATTTGAAATATTATTATAGAATATAGAATAGATGCTTATACATTACCTTATTATAGCCAATTCGCACATTTATACATATATTATCTTTCAAATGCCCGAGTTCAATTTGGATTTAGTATCACCAGGTGTGCATAAGAACAGATAATGATATGTACTGTAATCTAGTGTACTTTTTTATTTTCCCCACAGTGCAACCATTTTGAAACTCATTTCAGATCTAATTGTTCCTACATGCTAACAATAGGGAGGAGAAACTAACTGCGTTTCTTTGTCAAAAACGTTAACTTTTGTTGCTTATTATCGCGAATCATAACAGTTATTGATATGATTCATTCAGAACGCTGAACTTTGAACCCCCACAGTATGTGACAGGAAGTGTAGTTCGGAAAAATTCGCAAAAAGAATACAATTCCCATGGTTAAAAATGTCCATTTCCGTTTCCGGCTTGGATAGACGATCAAAAATCGAAAACTTAAAACTATCTAATGGCACTTTTATACATTCTACATGCTTTTGAGACATGTTAGTGATGTTAATACTTGGAAACGTTTGATAAAAAAATCGCTAAAAATATGCAACACTCTGAAAAATATTGATCTATGACCATAATATCATTTTGGGGGTCGGTACCGACCCTAAGGGGTGGAACAGGTTTACATTTACATTTTGTCATTTAGCTGACGCTTTTATCCAAAGTGACTTACAAGTTCTGTACGACAAGTCAGCAGGAAGGGTATAACTCTATCAAAGTGTTGAAACTCGAGTGCTGCAGTGTTGAGTGCATAGTAGTAGAGACATGGGTACAATACAGTACGGCTCAATACAAAACAACTGTTAAGAGGATGCAGACCAGAAAAATACTTTTGTCTTGTTTACATCGGGGTTCAATTCATCAGGACATTTATGACATACAAGGTGAAGACATACAGATATACAGAACTGTGTAGTAAAAAGAGATCATAAAAAATATATACATCCTTGATTGATTGATTGATTGATTGAAAACTTTATTGAGATCCTAACAGAAAATATATACATATGAGGGGGAGGAAACTGTACATTAGGAGGGGGTGGGTAGGTGGGAGGATGAGTTTGGACATTTACGGGGGCCATACAGATATACAGATATATATCATGACATTTATGACAATACAAGACATACAGGTATACAGTACTGTTACATTTGTGACATACAAGATATGCAAATATACAGTACTGTTAAACAGATATCCTAACAGATAATATATACATACGAGGGTGAGGAAACTGTACATTAGGAGGGGGTGGGTGGGAGGGGGCTTTTGGACATTTACCGGGGCCAGTTTCGAATTGCAGCCTCCCATAGGTGCTCTTTGAGAGCGGTTTTGAAGGTGGGTAGCAGTTCCACATTGATGTGGCATAATTGCGAAACGTGTTTAGACCCTTGTTTGTGCCGAATCTGGGTTGAACATGATTTGTGGAACTCCCTCTGGTGTTGTGGTCGTGGTATTCACTGACCTTTGGGAAGTATTTTGACTAGTGCTGTCAGGCGATAATTTTTTTTTATCTAATTAATTACAGGATTTGTAATTAATTAATCTAATTAATCGCATTTTAATCGCATAACCATTTTAGGCCTGATATTCTATATTCTATAATCATATTTCAAATTGCATATGTCCAAATGGCAGAATTCAGTACTGTATCTACAAAACCTTCTGTTTAATCATCTTCCATTTATTCATTTGCTTAGATTTTTCAGGTCTGGTCAATTTTAGCATGGCGTTATTCACAGTCAAAGATAAAAAGATTTGTATTGATATTCTCATTTGGTTCATTACAATTTACTCAAGCTTAGTAACAGACACAGTATTTCTGTGGCGGCTACGTGGCGTAGTGGGCAAGGCGCTCGCCATGAAATGCTGGAGACGCTGGGCTCGTCAGTTCGAGCCCAGCGCTCCACATTTGCTTTCAGTTTAGCTGGTCGTCCGTACTAATACACATTGGCCGTATTAGGGGGTGGGAAACTGATGGGTGGGGATCGGGCGTTGTGGACAGCGACTCCTACAGGTCGGTTGGTGCGCCTGCGCAGTAGAATCAGGAAGTGTCGGGGGCAGCGTGAGCCTCCCACGCGTTACTCCTCGCCACTGAGAGATCGAGCTGCGCAGGTGAAAAGATGCGACTGCTGTTACCTCAAGTACCGGAGGGGACTTGTGCTATGTATGACTTAGTCCACATTGCAGCCGGCTTGTGGGAGGCAAAAAACAGCGTCCGTGACAGGGGAGGGTTGAATTGGATGATACGAAATTGGGATGGGAGAAAATATGGAAAATGGGAGAAAAAGTGGATAAAAAAAAAAACAGACACAGTATTTCTGACACTGGAATACATTCCCTGAGATCCATAGATGTCCCTAGAATCAGATACCAAGAACATGCAAATGGACCATATTAAAAAAAAGTCTGTAATGTGTATGCTACGTTCTTATGGAATATATTTAAATAAAAAATAAAAAAAGATTTAAAAAATGTTTTAGTTAAATTTCATAACATGATAATTTGCTGTGTAATTAATTAATCTAATTAACGCGATAAACTGACTGCCCTAATTTCAACATTTACATCCGAAGGGGAAGAAACTGTACATTGGTGGGGGGGGTTTGGACATTCCTTCATGGTTGTGGGTAGGGCGTTCCACATTATTGTGGCATAATTGCGAAACGTGTTCATTTCAGATATTGATTGAAAAGGTGTGTCTTTAGTCGACAGCAAAAGATTGGTCAGGGTTTCGGCTGTCCTAACTGTGGGGCGAAGTTCGTTCCACCATTGTGGAGCGAGGACCGATGATAGGCGGCTTCTCTTTGATGACCCTCCCGGAGGGGTCGCTCATCTCTGTAAACGCTTGACTGACATTCTGATTATGTGGAGCCGACGTGCCTAGAACGGCAGTGAATGCTTTCACAGAAAAAAAACGTTTCATATCTAGGAATATTATGAGCATATTCCCTGTTGCGTCAACAACAT
Organism: Notolepis coatsorum; assembly: GCF_963971535.1. Taxonomy (NCBI): domain Eukaryota; kingdom Metazoa; phylum Chordata; class Actinopteri; order Aulopiformes; family Paralepididae; genus Notolepis; species Notolepis coatsorum. The sequence continues at coordinate 292,307,197 of NC_140165.1, forward strand.
TTCCCAGTTGCATAAGAACAAGAAAACGATCCTATCTACACTTGCTGTCTCTGACAATCTTAACTGTGATGCCAAAAATAGACTATTCTCCCATTTCTCCCCTCTATAGTTTTGAGACACATGCAAAGTGATGTCAAAACATCATAGCCTAACTGTGAAGCTACTATAGTCTATGCTGCATACTATCTTTTCTTCAACCAAAAAGGTACACTATCGATTAATTACAATACTTTTATTTGTATGATTGATCTGCATCAGGCATCTGTTTGTGGAAGCAAAGGCATACAGGTACCTGACATTGACTTGCACTTGATTCAGTGGTTGTCATTGTGTCCAACAGGCATGTTTATGAACATTATATGATCAATGGCCATTATGCTTTGCTTATACTTTAATGAGTATAGCAGCAGTCTATACCCTGGGTTGTCCTACACTTGATACAATCATCTACATATAGAAGCAAGAGGAATGGTTTCATCCACAACATATCATGTTTCATATAGCCCATTGTGCAGATCAGTAGTACTATACTACTACTATAGTCTCTGACGTATGTCAACATTTGTTTTTGCACAATACATGGGCTTGTTGTCTCTGATAATAATGTGAGTACAGGCACTGGCTTGTTTACCCTGTTCCCATGAATTTAAGTAATTGTTGTTTTGAGGACACGTGAGGATAGACATTACCCTCCATCTATCTATAAGTGAGCTATTTTAACGGAGTGGAGTGGTAATTATTGCATGTGAATGCATGAATGAGCCAGATCTGTGCTCAGGAGGAAAGCCATTCACACCTCTCTGGGTACCAATTTGCAGTTGTGTTGTGTGCTGTTGCAACGAAGGGGGTGACAAAAAGACAGTAAACATGTCTGTAACTATTAAATTTTAAAGGTGCAAGGTGAAAGCGCTGGCATTTAAAGGGATATTTCACTTTATTAAGAATGGTGAAAGATCAGCAGTCTTACCTCTAACTAAGGTCATCTACAAGTAAACTAGTGACCACTGCTGTCCCTGTCATCTGCCGTCAACGCCACCATTCCTCCCAGATGTCAGGCTTCTCATTCACTTCCATTAATTTTGAGGTGTCTGAATGTGTTCTACTTAAGTGAAATATCCATTTAAATCCTAATTATTTAAGAAAAGTAATTTAAGAAGGAGACCGTTGCAAATTTTATGGTGCAAGTGTAGGCTAATTACATTTTAAAATATCAACGCCCAGTAGCTTAAACCTATGGTGCTTCTAGTGTTAATCAAATCATCTTCATATTATAATTCTTATTCTCATTTGCATTTAACTGTATAGGCTGAAACATCATCAGAATAATGAATAATGAATAATCTCTTAAACACGAACGTGCATCCTTCTGTATGAGCACCTTTCCCATTGGATTAATTCCTTGTCTGCCCCCCATAGACAGGCTAGATAGATAGATAGTCATACATCTTATAGATCTATAAATAAATAGATCAAATAAAACAGGGGTTTAGTTCATAAAACCTATTTACAGTTTCTGTTCAATGCCCCCCCCCCCCATTAGGGCAGTGGTGATGGACAGTTCAGACAGTTCATAAAACTTCTAATTAAATTTAATAAATGACTAATTAAAAGAGAGAGGGAGATGAAAAGTGCAGTATGATGAGGTATACATAATATATTTCATATATATTTCAATATTAAATCAATTTGATGCTTTGAAGGCACAACATAGCATTGCCAATGAATATCAGGTTAGAAAAGACAACATTTTCCGAATGTAAAAAGAAAAAGCTAACATGCCCTGTTGCCCTCACTCCCATAGTGAGCAAATGCTTCAATAATCACGTTAAAAAAATCAATATGCAGCAGACTACCGACCATCACCAATTTGCCTCCCGGCAAAACAGATCCACGGATGACGCAATAGCCACAACACTCCATGATGCCCTTAACCACCTGAAGTGAAAGAATTCCTATGTGAGGATGGATGCTATTTGTTGACTATAATTCAGGCATTCAACACCATAGTCTCCCTGCCAGACTCTACACCAAGCTCAGGAATCTACGACTCAACCTCAACTAGATGTAGTTGGATCCTGGACTTTCTGTCAGACCGACACCAGGTGGTGAGGATGGGCCTCAAGTAATACCTCTGCCCCTCTGACACCCAACACAGGAGCCCCCCAGGGCAGTGTCCTGAGTCCCCTCCTCTACTCCCTGTACAACCACGACTGTGCAGCCACACACAGCTCCAACATGGTGACTAGGTTCACCTAACAGTGATAGGCCTACTCACTAACAACAATGAAACGGCCTATAGAGGAATTAGGTCGATAACCTGGCACAGTGGTACCAGGTGAATAACCTTTCTCTCAAAGACAGAGGATGGCTTGCAGGAGGAGGGGAGATAGGCTGGACACCATCAATATCAACAGGTCTGCTGCTGTGGAGAGAGGCTGGACACCATCAATATCAACAGGTCTGCTGGGGAGAGAGAGGCTGGACACCATCGATATTAACAGGTCTGCTGTGGACTGTGGAGAGAGTCGGTGTTCACATCACAGAGGACCTCACCTGGGATGAGCACACCGGCCAGGTGGTGAAGAAGGCACAACAACGCCTCTTTAATAATAATAATAATAATAATAATAATAATAATAATAATAATAATAATAATAATAATAATAATAATAATAATAATAATAATAATAATAATAATAATAATAATAATAATAATAATAATAATAATAATAATAATAATAATAATAATAATAATAATAATAAATTTGATTTGTAGGGCGCTTTATAATTGTGGAGAAAATCTCAAAGCGCTACAGTGTAAAAGAACATAAAAGCTAGCAAGAAAGTAAAACAATTATATAAAATAAGCAAGACTAAAACTAGTAAGGAGTAAAAAGAACACTAAAACTAGTAAAAGAGTTAAACACATAAAATAAGAAGGGCTAAAACTGGTAAAATAACATAACATGTGTGAAGCTAAAACTAGATAAAAATCAACAAAAGGCTCTATTAAAAATATGAGTTTTGAGGCCCTTTTTAAAGGCCCTTTCACCTCAGGTGGCTCAAGAAATGCGGCATCGGGCCTCAGATCCTACAGGCCTTCTACAGAGACGCAAGAGCATCCTGACTGGCTGCATCATCGTCTGGTATGGGAACTGCTCTGCCCTCAATCGCAAAGCGCTACAGAGTATGAACAGCCCAGAGCATCAGCAGATGTGAGCTTCCCTCCATCCAGGAAATATACAACAGACGGTGTGTCAACAAAGCCTGCAGGATTATCAAAGACCCCAACCACCCCAACCACAGACTGTTTCAGCTGATGCCGTCTGTAAATGGGACTGGAGTCTCAGGGCTCAGACCAGCAGGCTCAGGGACAGACAGTCCCCCCACCCATGCAGTAACTTGAACATGAACAAATAAATGAAGGGCCTGCTGCCTGTCTACCACTACTCACTTACTGTACTGAGTGTGATACTGTGATAATTGTATTACTATTTAAACGCCTGCGCACACCAGCAACTAGGACAGAGAGACTTCGGCTCAGCTTCTTCCCCCAGGCCATCAGAGTCTTGAACACTGAACTATCCACACACAAGCACACATAAGCACACACACAACACACATACGGTATACGCTCACACACTAACAGACACTTTAGCACGAACATACACACGCTGCACACGCACACATTCAACGGTCACTTTACACAATGAAAAGGTCACTAAACAAAAAAAGGGAACAGGAGTGGTTCTTGTACAGTAAATAGATGGATATAGCAAGATAGCATAAGGATATGGTATAACTGTATATTGTATAGTATTGTATAGTAGTGTACATAAGACGCAGTGCCTCATCCATAGCTATCACTGTATTGCACTATCGCAGGACCTTAGCATGTCTTTACCATGCTTTTTGTAAACGTTATGTATACATTATACCTGTTATGTCTCATTCTATGTCTTATTCTTATTTGTATTACTTGTATTATTGCACAATCTCTGCAGGCACGACCACCCGCATTTCACTGTATGGTTGTATGACAAATAAAAACTCTTGACTTGACTTGACTTGAATGCTATTTTATTGTGTTTCTGCTGCCATTTTGCACACAATACACCCGCACTGTGATTATCATACTGTGACTATTATATTATAACTTGGTGCTACTTTATCCTTGTTCTGCTGCTACTCTGCACACACTACATCTGGTTGATCGTTGAATTGTAATTTAGAGATATTTGTATCGTTGTTTCTGCAGCTGATTTTCACACACATGCTGTGATTATGTTATTTATCATTGCTTCTGCTGCCCCTTTGTACTTTAAATTAGAACTATTGTATTGTTGCTGCTACCTTTATGCTATTTATATTGCTTTATTTTTTGTCCTATTTCATTGATGTCACTGCTACAAGTCCAAGGAGCCAAGACACAAGAATTGTACTCCTTTATGCTGTAAGTATGGATGACATGACTAATACAAATCTGAATCTGAATCTCAACACAGTGAAACAGCTTCTTCATGTAGCTTTTGATCAGTCACACATTGCTTTTGCATACATGTGCACAAGGTCCTGTGGTTGCATAGCTGGCGGGGCGTTTATGTATGTAAATTCAGTAGTGTACAAGAACACACGTTCAATTTAACCCTTTGATGCGCAACATGGGTCAAAACTCAAAAGTGACCTGAGTGAGTTTTAATCTTCAATATCTTCATTAATTCCATGATCCAGTATTCCAGGTATTCTTCATTTAACTTGATTTTGATCATCACAAATCCTTATTTAAAATGGTCCTTTCTTACTTTTTGAATAAAAATCTTTTTTGTATCACTACCTTTCTAGTGTATATGTGTACAAAATTATCTGTATTCACTTTCAAACGAGCTCCTAGTGGCAGACACCCTGTCCAGAGCATATGACAGCTCTGAACCAAACCAGACATAATGAGCAGAACGAGACATGAACTATGACATTGAAGAGACTATCAGAGCTTGTGAAACGTGCCAAAAGTAGAGGAACAAACAGAGAAAAGAACCCATGTGGGTTGACGAAAATGAGGGGATGGAGCCATGGGGTCAGGTTAGGGGCACATTTAAGCATTACATCACGTGTCGTTAGACCCCCATAGGCGTGATCTAATTTGTATAACACACGACTTCAAGTGATGTAATGCGTTTATACAATGACCCAATTCACCCAACATTATTGCTATACAATAAACACACAGTAATTGAAGCATAATGGAGATTTATTCACAAAACCATCCACAGATAAAGTAGATCCAATAGTAGATCCACTACTAGTAGACACCAGAGGGAGCTCCACAAACCATGTTAAACCCAGATTCGGCTCAAACAAGGGACTAAACGCCCTACCCACAGCTGTAAAGGAATGTGAATCACTAACCACTTTCAAAACCAAAAGAGAGCACCTACGGGAGACTGCAATTCGAAACTGGCCCCTGTAAATGTCCTAACCCAACCCCCTCCAATGTACAGTAAATGTCCTTCCTAACCCAATAATACACGAGACCCTTTTCTTGGGACCAAGTAAGATTTCGTCGATAATCCAATGTACAGTTACGCCCCAAACCCCCCCCCCCCGCCCCCCACCCCCACCCAACCACCTCCAATGTACAGTTTCCCACCCCACCCCACCCCACCTACCCAACCCCCCCCCTCCACCACACCTACCCAACCTCCTCCAATGTACAGTTTATTCGTCAAATGTATATACTCTCTTTTTTAGACTCTTTTTGTATCACAAACAGTACTGTATTTGTAAATCTGGTATGTCATAAATGTATAGATGTAGCAGTACTGTCTATCTGTATGTCACGTATGTCATTATGATGAATTGAAAATGGGGGACCCTGATGTTTGATTGATTGATTGATTGATTGAAAACTTTATTAACAGATTGCAGAATGGGTACAGTACAGTACAGCTCAATACATACAATTGTTAAGGGGATGCAGACCAGAGAAAGACTTTCGTCTTGTTTACATCAGGGTCTCCCATTTTCAATTCATCGTAACATATATGACATACATGACATACAGATAGACTACATCTATACATTTATGACATACCAGATTTGCAAATACAGTACTGTTTGTGATACAAAAAAGAGTCCAGAAAAAAGAGTATATACATTTGACGTAGAAACTGTACATTGGATTGGGTAGGTGGGGGGGGGGGGACTGTACATTGGAGGTGGTTGGGTGAGGGGGGGGGGGGGGGGGTAGGAGTGGGGGGGGGGGGGTCTGAGCAGGGCCGCCTGGGAGAAATGCGAGGCCCTGTGCGAGATTTAAACGCGAGCCCCTCCCCCCTAAAAGGTAAATTTTTTTCTTCATACAGTCAACATATTCTTAAATAATAGCGCTGCCCGAGGCTGGGCATGATACAGTCAACATATAGCAAGAGAGAGAGCGAGAGAGAGCTCCCGTTCTACAGTCAATATACAGTGTTATCGCTGCACAGACCCGGCAATGCCCCTGACCCTCCACCAGAGCAAGGCCAGAGCGAGAGAGAGAGAGAGAGAGAGAGAGAGACACACATTGGAAAGAAACAACCCAAAACCAGAGCCAATTGAAATGCTATTTGGCCCTAAACAGAGAGTACACAGTGGCAGAATACCTGAGCACTGTGACTGACCCAATACTAAGAAGATCCTTGACTAGGTACAGACTCAAGTTTCAAGTTCAAGTTTCTTTAATAGTTGTCATACAGAAGTACAGAATACTTTCATACAAAATGCTTCTTACTGTTACGCTCCAGAGACTGTGCTAGACAAGATAGTATCAAATAACATAGTATAGCATGTAATTTAGAAGAAGAAAATGAGGTCACAGTGTTCGGTATAGACATATGTACAATGTTCTGAGTTACCATATAATATACAATACTATGCAGTGTACTAATGTACAGTACTATATAGTGCAAAGCAGAAATGGGATGAGGTACAATTTAGGTACAATTTACAGTAAGGTGTACGAGTTGTAGTGCAATCCTTCATCAATAAATATAAAGTGTGGGGAGTGGGTGCTACAGTGTGTTTGTTTAAAGTGGGTGTGTGCTATAAAGTGTGTGGAGTGGGTGCTACAGTGTGTTTGTTTAAAGTGAGTGTGTGCGTGTGGATGTGTGTGCTATGTGCGTTTGGTGGTTGTTGTTGTGTAGTGTTCATTCATTGTTCGTTTAGCAGCCTGATGGCCTGGGGATAGAAGCTTCTTCTGAGTCTTTCTGTGCTCGCCTTGAGACTCCGGTATCGCTTGCCTGACCGCAGCAGTTCAAAGAGGCAGTTGTTCGGGTGACTGGAGCCTTTAATGATTCTCTTAGCCTTGCCCTTGCAACGCTTGTTGTAAATGTTCTGGAGGGTGGGGAGCCCCCCTCCAATTGTGCGTTCGGCTGAGCGTGTCACTCTTTGTAGTCTGCTTCGGTCTTGTGCAGTGCTATTCCCAAACCAGGAGGTGATGTTGCCGGTCAAGATGCTCTCTATTGTACATGAGTAGAAGTTCTTAAGGATCTTCTGACTGACTTGGAACTTCCTTAGGCGCCTGAGGAAGTAGAGGCGTTGTCGTGCCTTCTTCACAACACTGTCAATGTGTGTGGTCCATGTCAAGTCCTCGGATATGTAGGCTCCGAGGTACTTAAAGCTGTTGACTCTCTCAACCGGTGCCCCGTCGATGCTGAGGGGGCTGTATTCCTTGACCCCCGACCTCCTGAAGTCCACAATCATCTCCTTTGTTTTGCTGACGTTCAGGGAGAGGCACAGCCTAGCCATCGAGAAAGGCCGCCATAGGCAGACCTGGCTCCCAAGCGAAGCCAGACCCACTGCACACAAGATGAGGTGGAAACCGAGCTCCACTTCTTAACAACCTGGTACACACC
>NC_140165.1:292315285-292410285 GCF_963971535.1 Notolepis coatsorum
GACACATTGGAAAGAAACAACCCAAAACCAGAGCCAATTGAAATGCTTGGGCCCTAAACAGAGAGTACACAGTGGCAGAATACCTGAGCACTGTGACTGACCCAATACTAAGAAGATCCTTGACTAGGTACAGACTCAGCGAGCACAGCCTAGCCATCGAGAAAGGCCGCCATAGGCAGACCTGGCTCCCAAGCGAAGACAGACCCACTGCACACAAGATGAGGTGGAAACCGAGCTCCACTTCTTAACAACCTGCCCACTATACCAAGACATATACTTCCCACAAATTGCAAACACCCAAAGAGACTTTGAAAACATGGACAATAACTCAAAACTCCCATACCTACTGGGAGAAATACAAGAATGTGAAATAAAGCCCATTTGAATTGAAGAGAGAGAGATAGATAGAGCATGTCTGTGTGTGTTAGAAAGAGAGAGATAGAGAGAGAGCATGTCTGTTTGTGTGTGTGTGTGTGTGTTAGAGAGAGAGCATGTATATGTGTGTTAGAAAGAGAGAGAAATATAGAGAGAGAGCATGTCATTTTGTGTGTTAGAGAGAGATATAGAGCATGTCTGTGTGTGTTAGAAAGAGAGAGAGAGAGAGAGAGAGCATGTGTGTTTGTGTGTTAGAGAGATAGCATGTCTGTGTGTGTGTGTTAGAGAGAGAGCATGTATGAGAGAGATAAGCAAGACAGCTAAGATGAGCCCCTAAAGGATATTCAACTTTTAATGGAAGAACAAAACAGAAGGAAAAGATAACTTCACAAAGGCAACATGAATATACATAGATCCAAAAGGACAAAGATCAACACTTAAATCCAAAGAGAAGAGGGTCTATACCAGAGAAAACAAAGTAGCAAGGAGCCAACGGCCAACATCAGCTAAATAGGCTAACTGCAAATAGAGTAGCCAGGTACTGACACCAGGTACACACCGTTAGCTACAACAGCTAGCTGGCCCGTTTGGCTCAATATAACGTTAGCTACGTTAGCTAGCCGTCCCGCTTTGGCTCAATATAACATTAGCTACAACAGCTAGCCGGCCCGTTTGGCTCAATATAACATTAGCTACGTTAGCTAGCCGGCCCGCTTGGCTCAATATAACATTAGCTACAACAGCTAGCCGGCCCGTTTGGCTCAATATAACGTTAGCTACGTTAGCTAGCCGGCCCGCTTGGCTCAATATAACATTAGCTACAACAGCTAGCCGGCCCGTTTGGCTCAATATAACGTTAGCTACGTTAGCTAGCCGGCCCGCTTTGGCTCAATATAACATTAGCTACAACAGCTAGCCGGCCCGTTTGGCTCAATATAACGTTAGCTACGTTAGCTAGCCGGCCCGCTTGGCTCAACATAACGTTAGCCAACATAACGTTAGCCTTAGCCACGATAGCTAGCCGGCCCGAGAGAGAGAGAGAGAGATATATCCACGGCGGGAATAGAATAGAGTGCATTAAAAACTCACCAAACGTCCAAGAGGATGGAGACAACCGCGTGGAGTTGACGAAGTTCATCTGCCGAACGACCGTCCTCATCATCTTGGCATAACAATGCTGCACGCGCTCTCTCTAGGTTAGCTAACGCTAGTTAGCCGTTAGCTAAGCTAGCTACTAGCCGACATGGCTATCCCGACTGAACCACACGTTAGCACTCGATATTATAACGTAGCTAAAGCTAACTAGCTGTCCCTGCCTTTAGCTGACATGGCTAGCCTGACTGAACTGTCTAACATGCAACAACTTTCATCTTCAGTCCATCTGCCGAACGACCGTCCTCTTCGTCTTGGCTGGCATAAGCATAACCTCCAATGCTGCACGCGCGAAATAGTCAAACGCAGCTGACGCACGCCGGCCGACTGTACACATGTAACCCCTCCTTTCGTTGAAACCAATAGTATGTCTGCTGCAGAGCCCCAGAGCTCCAATAGTGAGTATGTCTGCTGCAGAGCCGCAGAGCCAGGAACAAGTCAGACACATTCTACAAACGTGTCTAATGTGAAATATATAAGCATATAAGCAAAACTAGATTTTAGGTCTGTGATGAAAAAGGGCCTTGCGGGAAGGGGGCCCTCACAAAAAGAAATAAAAAATAATAATAAAGAAAATAATAAATAATTTTTTTTTTTTTTTTTTTTTTTTTTGTGCGAGGCCCCCCTTCCCGCGAGGCCCTGTGCGACCGCACTGCTCGCACACCCCATGAGGCGGCCCTGGGTCTGAGTCATGACAAATTAATTACACATAATCCATGTGTATGTAACAAACTAACATATTCCAGTTGACTATCTTTTTTGGAGGATTCGTTCAAAAGATATTCATACTTCCATTTTTCTATCTATGGCGGATTGATTCAGACAGAAACATTTTTTTATTCGGTTGTGGGAGGGATCTGGGGTCACGTGGAGTGTGTTATATGAAATAACAACTGGTAACTTGACTGTTTCAGCAAATCAGAATCAAGAAATTTGCATGCCATTGTATAAAGATATTTTTACACTACATAGAAAAGACTATGTGCTACTAATGGACTAATTACCCAGAGATGGCGCTGTTGAAGGACACTACAGCCAGTGCAGTGATGACGCACATCAAGTCACTCTTCGCACGCCATGGAATACTCAGCGCCATAAGAACAGATAATGGACCACAGTTTAGCTGTCAAGCCTTCACAGACTTTTCTGACAAATATTATGGATTCAAGCACCTTACCTCAAGTCCCCTCTACCCACAATCGAATGGGCTGATGGAAGTCAAGATAGTCAAACAGCTCATTGAAAAAACACTGGACTCAGGAACAGACAATTACTTAGCACTGTTAAACTAAAGGACCACTCCACTGAGACATGGATTGTCCCCAGCAGAGCTGTTGTTAAACAGATAACTTAAAACTAGGCTAGACAATGTTCGTCAGGACAATGTGATTCAGGACAAAAGGAGACAAAAGAGAGAACAAAAGAGACACTGTGACAAGAGGTCAAAAGAGTTGAGCACACTGTCTCCAAATGACAGAGTTATTACATGATGGAAAATATTGGAATATAGAAGAAAGAATATAGTGAAAACTGTAGTGCCATGGTCATATGATGTTAGAACACCTGACGGAGCTACATATAGGAGAAACAGAAGGTAATTGTTGCAGGAACCTGACAGAGCAGCGTGCTAACAGATTCAAAGATTCAAGATTCAAGAGTTTATTCATCACATACATACCAGGGCATATAGTGAAATACGGTTGGCCATGCCCGCTACGATTGTGCAATAAAACAATAGTAATAGTAATAATAATAAAAAGATAACTAGAATAGACATGGTAAATAGACATGTTAATAAATCGCTTAAAGGCACTGGATCCTATGTACATTCCTATACAATGTGCAATTTTTCTTCTATGTCCCTATGCTATACTTGCTGTTACTATACTATGCAACAATCACAACAAGTTATTTTCTTAAAGTGTCCTTTTCCTTCCTTTAAAGTGCCCTTTTCTTGTGTGTTTAAAGTGACCTATGGTGCATTTGTGTGTGTGCGTGTGCGAGTACATAATGTTGTGTTGTGTGGGTGTATGTGTGTGTTCATGTGTGCTTGTGTCTGGAGAGATCAGTGTTCATTGTTCTGATGGCCTGAGGGAAGAAGCTGAGCCTTAGTCTCTCTGTTCTTGTTGCATGTATACGGAGGCGCTTGCCTGACCGCAGCAGATTGAACAGGCTGTTGTTGGGGTGGTGAGGGTCCTTCATGAGGCTCTGGATTTGCACCTGCTATTGTATAAGTCCTGCAGGGGTGGTAGTGCAATACCCCTGCAATAACACACTAACACAAGAGGTAGATACATATCCACTAAAGGACAAGAGTAAAACTTTAAGATATCTAAAAATATATATATTGTGACAGACTCTGGGGTGTTTTGAGCTGTCACCAGATTGGAATTAATAAAATACACACGGCACAAAGTAGAAGCAAGTTTAACAGCAGTTTTATTGCTGTTTATGGGAAAAGGAGAGGTTAGTGAGAGTGTCAGCCAGTCCGTAATGCTTGAGAATCGTCTTGGTCCGTTAGCGGGGTTCGGTACACAGAGAGCGGTTCTCATACGGGCGGGGGGCCGGGGCTGATCCGGGGGAAAAGTAGATAAACACAGGATGTGGTCACACAGACAACAATCTTCCTCCTCTTCTCGCTCTCCTCTCTACTCACTTCTCTCTCGTTCCGTACAGGTTTCGCCTCAGCTACTCCAATGATGCTGTCTCTCTTTCTCCATTTTCTATGCTGCTTGATTGTGTGTTGATTGCGCTCACCTGTCCAGTGCGCGTCTGTCACAGGTGCGCTGCATTGGCGCTGAAACGTTCTGCTCTGCCGGGAGTCTCCTCGGATTCCCTAATATGGGCATATGTGTTACGATTCAAGGTAGGAGTTGAGTTCCAATAGTAGAAGCTAATAAGGAGACGGAGATGTGGTTGCTCTTCTCAAAATGCGTGTTCTTTTTATTATCAGAATCACTAGAGCAAGATACTGTAACAAACAAAAGAGAAGCCAGGCCTCAACTGAGGGTACTTAAGGCAGAGAATTAAATAATATAAACAGCGACAAGAGGGTCCAATACTTGTCCTGTAGCCAACTGCTCGCAGGTTCTGTTTGAAGATCCGACAAAAGACAGAGAACAAGAGATTATTATATGGCCAATTTCCCAGCAACCCACACGCAGCAATTAGTGACAACAAACCACAGGTGACAGTCAATCAGTGCTAATTACAGAGAACAGGGTGACATACTCCAGAATGGCGGTAGGGTTTCCAGTCCTGGGAGAGGACAGAAACCCAGAACGTTACAGTACCTCCCCCCGACGAACGGCACCTGATGTTCACCTAGGGGCCTCGGGATGCAGCCGAAAATCGTCAATAAAACTGTGATCTAAGATATCCCTTTGAGGCACCCAGGAACGCTCTTCTACCCCGTACCCCTCCCAATCCACCAAGAACTGAAACCCCCTACCCCTCCGCCTACAACCCAGGATCCTCCGCACCGTGTAGACAGTTTGACCGTCAAGGATGCGGGGCGGAGGAACCGCGGGAAGTGGCGGGGACAAGGGCGATGAGAGGAATGGCTTCAACAGGGACACATGGAACGTCGGATGAACCCGCATGGAAGCTGGAAGCAGCAACCTGTAAGCCACAGGGTTCACCCGACGAACCACTTTAAAAAGGGGCCTATGAAGCGAGGAGCCAGCTTCCTGGATTCCACCCGGAGAGGGAGATCACGGATGGAAAGCCAAACCCGCTGCCCAGGGCGGAAAACCGGAGCCGGACAACGCTTGCAGTTAGCCTGCCACTGAGCCTTAACAGAGGCCTTCTGTAGCGCCGTCCGAACCCGGTTCCACGTCCGGCGACAGTGAGCCACGTGGGCCTGGACCGACGGCACCTCAGCCTCCCGCTCCTGTTCAGTGAAAAGAGGAGGTTGAAAACCATACTGACACTGAAAGGGAGACATACCTGTAGAGGTGGAGAGGAGGGTATTATGAGCGTACTCTGCCCAGGCCAACCTACTACTCCACGCCGGCAACGTAGCACCTCAGAACCCCCTCCAGATCCTGGTTGACGCGTTCCGTCTGCCCGTTGGACTGCAGGTGAAACCCAGACGACAGGCTGACGGAGGTGCCGAGGCTGGAGGCAAACGCCCTTCAGAACCTGGAGGCGAACTGATGGCCCCGGTCAGACACAATATCCACTGGAAGACCCGAAAGACGTGCTGCACCACCAGGTCAGTCGTCTCTCGAGCCGAGGGAAGTTTGGGGAGGGGAATGAAGTGGGCCGCCTTGGAGAAGCGGTCCACTACCACCAAAATGGTAGTGAACCCATCTGACGGGGGAAGGCCAGAAATTAAATCCAGGGATATGTGCGACCAGGGACGTTTGGGAATAGGAAGCGGCCGGAGGAGACCCGCCGGTACGCGGTGAGAGGTCTTACTACGCTCGCACACCGGACAGGCCGCCACAAAGGAACGCGTATCCCCCTCCTCTGTAGGCCACCAGAACCTCCTACGGATAAACTCCAGGGTTCTGGCGGCCCCAGGGTGGCCGGTGAGGCAGGAGGTATGTGCCCACTGTAGCAGTCACGAGCGCGCAGCCTTGGGCACATACATCCGCCCCCGAGGACCCCCACCGGGATCGGGCTCCCGTGCCAGAGCCGATCTTACCACCCTATCTATGCCCCATGACACGGGAGCCAAAATAAGGGCCTGTGGAATAATAGGATGGGGCTTCTCCTCCCGGTCCGGGGGGTCAAACTGGCGTGACAGAGCGCCAGGCTTGACGTTCTTGGAACCGGGCCGGTAGGAGATGGAAAATCAAAATGGAGTGAAGAATAACGCCCAACTGCCTGGCGAGTGTTAAGGCGTTTAGCCCCCTGGATGTAAGCCAAGTTCTTATGATCAGTCCAAACAATGAAAGGGTGTGCCGCCCCCTCCAACCAATGTCTCCATTCCTCCAGTGCCAATTTGATTGCCAACAACTCCCGATTACCCACGTCGTAGTTGCGCTCGGCCGAAGACAGCCGGCGTGGAAAAAAAGCGCAAGGATGCACTTTCCCGTCCTTTAAGCATCTCTGAGAGATCACCCCCCCCCCCACCGCAATATCAGAGGCATCCACCTCCACTATAAAGGGAGCCTCCGAATCGTGGCGGATCAGTTAAGGGGGCGGAGGTAAACCGACGTTTGAGGTTGCGAAAGGCTGACTCTGCCCGAGGTGACCATTCAAAGCCAGGGAGAGAGGCCTTAGTGAGAGCTGTCAGAGGATTGGCTAAGGCGCAAAAATTGTGAATAAAACGCCTGTAAAAATTTGCAAAGCCCAAAAAACGCTGTAACTCCTTGAGCGACGAAGGGCGTGGCCAGTCCAAGACTGCACTCACCTTGGCTGGATCCATGCGAAGATCACCCTTCGTCAACACAAAGCCCAGGAAGGAAACGGTGTCAGTGTGAAACACACACTTCTCTGCCTTAACAAATAGCTGATGCTTGAGGAGACGCTGTAGCACCTGACGAACATGCTGTTGGTGTTGCACCATATCGCGAGAAAAAATTAGGATGTCATCTAAGTACACAAAGACTGACACTGCAATTAAATCCTGCAGCACGTCGTTAACAAGGGCTTGGAAAACTGCCGGAGCATTAGCTAAACCAAAGGGCATGACTAAATACTCATAATGCCCGTTGGACGTGTTAACTTCCACTCGTCTCCCTCCCTAATCCTGACCAGGTTGTATGCATTACGTAAGTCAAGTTTAGAGAAGACCTGCGCCCCCTGTAAGCACTCAAAGGCGGTGTCCATGAGAGGCAGGGGGTAACGGTTCTTGATGGAAACGTTGTTCAATCCCCTATAATCTATGCACAGCCGCTGACTACCATCCTTCTTTACTACAAAAAAGAATCCAGCGCCTGTAGGGGATGTGGACGGACGAATATGCCCCGCGGACAGTGCCTCTTGAATATAGGTGTTCATGGACACCTAAGGGCGAGAGAGAGAAAACATACGCCCACAGGGTGGAGAGGTACCGGGAAGAAGATTAATGGGGCAGTCGTAAGTTCTATGAGGCGGTAGTGCTTTAGCACGCGTCTTACTAAAAATGTCCGTCAGGTCCCAATAAATCTCAGGCACGCCTGCTAAATCGGGATTAGAAGTTATGACAGAGTCTGCAACGCTCACCACCATCCTGGAGAGAGACAAGGGAGACAAAAGAGGAGAGGGGGGGGCTGGGTGAACTCTCGCCAGAAACCGACTTGACACCGCTCCCCATAGAGTTCACCCGTAGCCCAATTAATACAGGGATTATGCTCTGCTAGCCAAGGGTGACCTAAAACAATGACAGAGTGAGGAGACATGACAACGTAAAATTGTAAACATTCCCACCCACTACCCGCCACCTGAACACGCAGCTGCACAGTGCGCTGGGTAATGATCCCACTTCCCAGTGGTTGACCGTCCAATGACTGAACCGGAATCGGTACCTCCAGTGTCTCCAACGGAACCCCCCACTCCAATGCCAAACCCACATGAATCAAATTACCCGCCGCCCGTGAATCAACTAATGCCCTGGTCATCCTGAGAGAATTCCCCCACCCAACAGTGACATCAAAAAAAGTACATGTATTATCAATGACAGGGGAGAAATGCCCGCCTGCTAAAACGTTCCCCAAGTTTAGCGAGCCCCCCCGTTTCCCGAGAATCCCAGGCAGTTGACGAAGTGATGCCCCGTGCGGCCGCAGCGGAGGCAGCGCTTCTTGTTGACACGCCTCTGCCTCTCCGCGTCAGAGCGCCCAGTTGCATCGGCTCGTCACCCAGGCTCTCTCTCATGTAATGAAATGCTGGTGGTTCAACACCGGAAGAAGGGCTGAAGAGTACCTGTGTCGACGCTCCCCTCTCGCACTCCCTCTCCCGATGTCGATTGTCCATCCTTATGGCCAGGTTGATGAGGTAGTCCAGTCGTTCTGGTAGCTCCCGTGTGGACAGCTCATCCTGCATCCGCACAGAGAGCCCTTGCAAAAACAGAACACAGCATGGAATTTCCGGCCAGGCGTAATCTGCCACAGAGCGAATGCCTTGCCGGCAGGACATAAGCCGCCCACCGGCTTCATAAATGGAAATCACCCGGGAGGTGTCGAACACATGTCGCAGCTCCTGGGGGAAGGCATCCACGCTGCGGCAGATTACTGACCCATTTTCCCATTCTGCCGTGGCCCAAGAGAGAGCACGACCTGTGAGGAGAGTGATGATATATGCGACACGAGAAACATCAGTGGGGAAAGTACGAGGCTGTAGTTGAAACACGAGAGAGCACTGGGTGACGAACTCACGACAACCCTCCGGAGCTCCTCCATACCGATCAGGTGACGGCAGCCGTGGCTCTCGGGTGTCCTCATGACCAACTGGATGTACCAGCCCTCCTTCCCCGCCGGTCGGCGAGGCTCCAGACGCGGATTCCACAGCTGTTACCGCCCCGGCGGCAGTTGTACAAGCGTTGTTAGCCGCAGCTAACGCTGAAGCTGCTGTTTCCTGGGAAACGACGGACAGGTCTCCCAGACGACCCAGCTCGACACTTACTTCCATCTGGCGTTCGATGAGGACCCTCAGTTGGTCCCGCTGAGCCACCATCTCCTCTCGAAGTCCTTCTGTGGAACTCATCGTTGGTCGGAGCTTCTGTTACGATGCAAGGTAGGAATTGAGTACCAATTGTAGAAGGAAGAAGGAGACAGAGATGTGGTTGCTCTTCTCGAATCGTGCGTTCTTTTCATTGTAAGAATCACCAGAGCAAGGAATAATGTAATGATAACAAGAAAGACGCCAAGCGTCAACTGAGAATATACTTAAGGAAGAATACTAAATCATAATAACAGCAACAAGAGGGTCCAGCACTTGTCCTGTAGCCGACTGCACGCAGGTCTGTTTGAAGCTCCGACAAAGAGACAGAGAACAGGAGATTACTATATAGCCACATTCCTGACATACCACACGCATCAATTAGTGACAGCATAAGTGACAGCAAACCAGAGGTGACAGTCAATCAGTGCAATAACATAGAACAGGGTGAAGTACTCCAGAAAGGCGGTAGGGTTTCCCGTCCTAGAAGACGACAGAAACCCAGAACGTTACAGTAAAGTACATATAGAGATATTAGTTTAAACATTGTATTGTGTGTTGAACTGGGCACAGGCTCTGTGGGAGCGATAGCAGCCAGCATCAACAAAAATAGCTGGTCGGCTAGGGAGGGGAGAAGCCGTTGCTATAGTGATGCGATAGGGTGGGGGTTGCTATGGGCTAGCAGCCGTTGCTAAGAAATATACTTTATAGTTGTGAGTTCTTCCGGTTTGACTCAGACTAGGAGACGAGGCAGACGCATAGACACGTTGACAAAGAGACAGCAGTAAGCTGGAGGGTGGGGGATGGGAGGCCCTCCATCCTCCGGAGCCACGAGATAGCTAGCTTCGGCTAACATGGAAGGCTTTTGGCTAACCACTGGGCCACAACAAACCATTCAGCTGATAACAGGGTAGATCGATAGAATAATGAATTTAATAGACTTTTCAAAGACTTTCAGAACTGTTTCCATCTTGAGGATATGTTTATGGAATAAACATAACGTTTAAAGGAAAGGTATCACATTTCCAGTGTTGATTCTTCTGCTTACGGATGTACCAACAAGGTGATACAGTGTGTGACAGCCAGTGAGATAACCATCAACCGATGACACAAACACAACGCAGAGGGAAGTCAAGGAACAGCAGGTGACGAGTTGATTCGAGGCTGAAGAACACTGTAATCCACGGTTTCTGGTTCAGAAAAACCTGAACCGTCTTCGTGGGGACGAAGTGTATGTGTGTATGTGTAATCTTTGTTTCCCATTGTTTCTTTTGGTCAGCCCATGTTACCCCACTTCTTAGGGATCTATCATGCACTCTTCCTAATATACTGTACTAATATGTCTTTACTACTATGCACTCAACACTGCAGCACTCAAGTTTCAACAATTTGAAAGAGTTGTACCCTTCCTGCTGACTTGTCGTACAGAATTTGTACTGTAAGTCGCTTTGGATAATGTCAGCTAAATGACTAAATGTAAATGGTAGATTGTAATAACTGGGAGGGTTATTTTGGCCAAACTACCCTAGGGTGGAGAATTCATTCCACTGGCCCTGTCTGGAGTGTGTAGACCTTTAGCATGGGTTTCAGGTTTGCTGTGTATTCACATGCATTGTGTGCAATCTTTCCTGTGTGCTGTGTGTGGAATCTTAAATGAAATAAAGACGTGTCTATTTTTTGGTACTATTGAGTGGTGTTGTGTGTTTGCAGGCTGGATTATTACACTATATTCTCAGACAAATACCACTAGACTGTGAGGGTGTATACAATAATATGTGTGAGTGTTAACCCCCCCCCCCCATTGCTTGTGCGACAGCCAGGGTATGACATGATAGATGAGCTTTCTTTGTTTCATTTAATTACTTGCAACACACTAGACTAGATTATAATCACATTGTTAACTAAAGAATTGTTAAATAGAAATTCTCCAAATGCTAATTCCACAGAGGATAATAAAGAAACTGTGTATTATGTTGATCCATTTTCCTGGCATGCAAACTAAATATTATGCATGTAAGTACTGAAGTAGCCCTTCATAACACAACATTCCACAGCTAACCCCAATGTATCAGTCAAAGGGAAAATCCACCCTAAAATGGAATTCACATGTTAGGCTATGAGCAAGTATGGTGCTTGCTCATACAAGGAAGATTAAAAACAACACACCTAGAATACCATAATGTACAAATAAATATGCATTTTTTAAATGTATTTTACACAAATATGTTCTTCAAATGACGCAATCTGTTCTGTCTGTGACCCTGTAAGACAGTAGTGATGGTCGGTAAAGGAGTCATTCTGACCTACTACTACAGTAGGTCACATACCGTATACACCCTGTCAATGGAAATAAGCCATCATCAGTATGCTGACCTGCAGGCAGCCCCACACTCTGGCCTGTGTGTTGGCACCTATGTGCACCTAGGAGGCACATTCAAAATGCCTTGTGTGAATTGACTACCAGTATAATGGATGTTTGGATATATCTACAGTATCACTATGGTCAGCCACATAATGCTAGTCAGTGCTTTGTTAATGATACCTTTATCTAGTTTAAAGGTGCTGCAAGTGTTATCTTTTTTGTTTTGTTAAAATAAGTGTTAAATAGCTCTACATTCTGACAGCCATCACTGATATAGAGTGTTTTGTATATCAATACGGATGTATATTAGCAGTGGCGGACTCAGGCTGTTTGAAGGGCAGGGTCGAAAAGAAAAAAAGGGCACCTACTGCACAACATGGGACCCCATCAGTGAGCAAAAAGCTATGATGCGTCATGTATGGTGAAATAGTCTTCATCCTTGATTAAGATTAACATTAGAATAACATAGACAACCCAGATTAATAGTATAACCACACCTCTATGATAAAAACACACAGGGAACAATACACCTTTCAAATGTTTATTTCACCTCATTGTTTGAAAAGTAGATTTGTCATGGTGTTTGAAAAGTAAATTCATGGTGTTTGAAAAGTAAATTATCATGGTGTTTGAAAAGTGGATTTATTTGAATTGCCAGGTCCTAAAACCAACGCTTTAAGGAGATCTTTTATTTTTAGAGCATTAACTCTTTGGAATAACCTGCCTCAAAACCTCTGCTGCATTTACAGTAGATTCACTTTTAAAAATAATCTTAAATTGTATTTAACACTGTAAAGTATTTTTTGTTTTGTTTTTTGTTTTCTGTTTCTGTGCTTGCATGTAATTTTAGCCATCTTAATTGTTAGTTTCATTATGCATTGTGTGTTGAGTACCGACTTTTAATAATTTAGTTTTTGCAATAATACTTGTTTTTGTATGTTTTTTTGTGTGGACCCCAGGAAGACTATAGCTGGTTGCTATGGCACCAGCTAATGGGGATCCTTAATAAAACAATAAAAAAAAAGAAAAATCATAGTGTTTGAAACTTAGATTTATCATCGTTTGAAGGCCTGCCCTTAACAATTTCTGCAGTGGTACATTTCTCAATGCTAAAGATATCAGTGAGGAATATAAATATTTGCGAAAAAAGCTTTTTAATATGGTTTGGGTTGAAAAATAGTGAACCTATTCTTTAAAAGCTATTTACAACATATATTTTACAGGATATAAAACAGTTTAACAGTTAAAGTTAATTCGAGTGCCGTTAAGCTTCTTCCTTTCTCTCTCCTATAACTCTCCTTCTCTCCTCCCCTTCTCTCCTCCCCTTCTCTCCTCCTGCCCTCTCCTTCTGTCCTCCTATACTCCCCTTCCTCCTCCTGTACTCCCCTTCTCTCCTCCTGTAATCTCCTCCTGTACTCCCCTTCTCTCCTCCTGTCCTCTCCTTCTCTCCTCATGTCCTCTCCTCTCCTTCTCTCATCCTGTCCACTCCTTCTCTTCTCTCTCTCTCCCTCTCTCTCTCCCTCCCCCCTCTCTATCTTCTCCATTCTCTCCATTAAACTTAATATATTGTACCTGGATACTGGCTGGATCAGTGGGATATTTTAATGGCAACAGGAGAGCATTCAAGTTATTTGTTGTTGTGTCGTTTGAATCATTTCTCTCCCTATCATCAGCTTTCTTTAGCATCTCCATGACCATCTTCATCATCATTTCTCTCAATAGAATCATCTGCATTTTCTCTTTCCTCCACTTCTTCATAATTTCTCTTCATAGAATCATCTGCATTTTCTCTTTCCTCCACTTCTTCACCATCTCTCTTCCTGATATCATAATTTCCCCCTTGGATATCTCCATCGTCATTGTCTGTATACTGTCTTTATCTAAGGTGGAGCAAATAATATTTGTTTTATAATAGTAATATAATTGCACTGTATATAATATTCGTACTGTAGCCTACAATGTTATAATTGTATTATAAAATAATATGTCATATAGCACTACCACCACTAGCCCTCTTGCCTTGATTGGAATAAAAAGGATATGGTTGGTCAATTTAAATGTTTAAGACACATGTTTTCGCCAATCAAAAGGGCACTTTAGCGCGCGCTTTTAAACCGTGGGGGCAGTGTATATTAGTGATGGCTGTCAGAATGTAGAGCTATACTTAACACAATGTAGACCACTTATTTTAACAAAACAAATGCCACTTACAGCAACTTTAAAAGATATTCAATTTGAATTACTTAATTATATTTCTTTACTTAAGTCATGTATTTCTTTTTGATCAACTGTTATGGTTTGTAACCGACCCCAATCGCACAACACAAGACAGGTATGAGAGTAAGCCAAAACAGGGCATTTATTTATTATAGAACAAAAAGCGGCACAGTCCCTTTAAGGGAAAACACAAAAACACAAGAGTCAAGGAAATATGGAAAATGCGGCACTGTGCCTTTAAGAGGCGAACAGGCTAAGGGACTAAGGCAGAGGGGGACAGGGACAGAGGCCCGGAGAGGCGGGCTGGAGACAGGGACAGAGAACAGGGTTAAGGCCTTGGACAGGGCGAGGGCCAGAGCTGCTTACAGGGATGAGGACAGGGTTCCGACGGCGGAGGCCTGGCACGGGAACAGGGGCCCGACAGCGGAGGCCTGGCACGGGAACAGGGGCCCGACGGCGGAGGCCTGGCACGGGGACAGGGGCCCGACGGCGGGGGCCTGGCACGGGAACAGGGGCCCGACAGCGGGGCCTGGCACGGAGATCCTCCTCCTCCTCTTCGGATGCTGCAGACGGGCAGCGCAGAACAAAGGGGGTCCCAGGGGACCGGGATGGGAACACGCCGTCCTCCCGTGGAATACTAGGGAGCGACGACGAGCCTGGGTCCAAGGGGAACGGGATGGGCACACGCCGTCCTCCCGTAGAATACTAGGGAGCGACGACGAGCCTCACCCCCAGGAACGAGGATCACGAAGAGACGCCTTCCTCCCGTGGAATCGGGAGCGATGACGAGCCGGCTTGACGTCTGTAGTGGGAACACTGGAAAACCTCCCGTAGAGAATTAGAGAGCGAAGACGGTGTCCCACTCCAGGCAAACGGCGACAGGTGGTGATGGCTGGCACGTCGTCTCACGCCGGAGACGCAGCAGGTGATGGTAACGTACAGGATGGTAACGTACAGAACTCCATGAACACAGAGTGTACACAGATACAGATACAGAACGAACACAGAGTCCAGAACACAGAGTCCAGAACACAGAATCCAGAACACAGAGCGACCCGACAAGGACTGGAGGGGAGTCTGCAACCTAAGTACTCTCCAGCAGATTGCAAACTCCCAACAGGTGCGTGAGGGTAGAGGAACAGAATGTCCAAGGGTGGGGGCTGGTGAAGAGTAGGAGGCAGGCAAAAGTTCTCACAAGGGTGGGGGCTGGTGAGGTGAGGAGACAGGGAATAAAGGTCTAGGGAACAGGCGAATCCTCACATCAACAAAGCCAAATAAAATCAAGGTAGCCAATGATACTGTAGCAATACAGATACCTCCCCCACAAAACAGTGATATATGTTTTTAATTACATCACGTTTCAGTGATTGACAGTATTGGAGGAACAATGAAGGCTACTAACAGTTACATCATGAGCATCATGTGCCGCTGTGTCGGCCCTCACATCCTTGGTGAACCAGCACACGTCGACGCCGGGATGACAGCTTGCATGCAAAATGCTTTTCACGTGTCAGACTTGGCATGGGTCAGAAGACCCAATTCATCCCTTGCGTTGTCACCGGGGAATCAGCTTTAATCAGTCTAATAGTGCCACGTTTACTGAAGACCATCGCAGCGTTTCTCAGTATGAAAGCACCGTTTTGGTTGGCTGCACAATTGCATAACACAAACACTCTGTTCGTTTTGCCTTCAGAGAAGCAAGACAATATGAAGCATTTCATTTGTAGATTCCATTCAGAGGGTTCATATATACTTTCTATACCTCTATATACTTACTTATACACATGCATATAATAGCGCTTTATGTACGTACACTAATGCTGTATATACTGTATATATATATTTATTCTCTCGCATATCTATCCACACCTGTCTGTACTATACCTGCACATAGTCATTTTACATATCTGTAGATAGGTACTATATCTATATCTCTACATATCCTACTCTTACACTGCTGGCCAGGATGACTACTACCATACTGTCTTTACACCTGTATCACTGTACATATTATACTACAACTCTGTACATACAACTGATTAGCACTACACTCAGTAGTACTAATTAGTATATTTTGTACCCAATTTAATCACCTGTACATTTTATATTGCTGTTGCACTTTTCTGTTACATTAAATGTAAATGCAAATTTTGCACTCTGGTTGGATGCCAAACTTATTTTCGTTGTACTGTACTTGTCATCGATAATGACAATACATTTGAATCTAATCTAATCTAATCTAATCTAATATCTACTTTTTTAAATGTAGATATTTATAAAGGCATACTATACAATTCAACAGCAGTTCATTTCAATAATATAAAATATTCATAAATTCACAGCGTTGTGTGTAAAATTAAATAATGACAAAAACCATGTGTGTTATAGATAATGCTATTCTTCACTCATCTCATTGAAGTAGTCCATTATGAAATGAGGTCAAGAGTAATGGTCACTGGTTTGATCAAAGAAAATAAATTTGATGGACTTAATTTATGTCCTTGGTACAAAGGTCTCTTTCTCAACGGTTGTAACATCTTTAACAAGGTACCTATAAGGAAAACTAATAAATTAAGATGTCCTAATTTACGATCCTCTGGACCAAACAGAGTGACAAGGAATTTGTCTTTTTTTCATGTATGTATAAGAAAGAGGATTTATATGCATGTTGATTGCATGTTTCTATTCATCATTGCCAAACGAGTGGGACTGTCATTCCCGCGTCCCGTTTCATCACAACACCGTGTTCATAGAGTGTTTACTTTACCCACGCACTCGTTCATTTCATTGTTCGACCGGGAGACGCCTGAGGATAAATCACTCTTAGCGTTGGGATGAGAGCAACTGGAGGGGGCGTCCAATTACTCAAAAACAGGAGGTTTAGCCGACGCAAAAATATCGGCCACAATTTACAAACACACAATGGGAGATATAATATATATTCAGTACATGAATACGTTTTTAGTCCCACAACCTCAAACTAGGGGAGAAACGATGGCTCTGATGCTAGCAGGAGCAATCGAGAGAATGAACACGGAACGACAACATGCCCACACCATCGTGCATCATTACAATGCCGGGGGAAGCCTCTGAGACAAAGAGCCAGACCACCATAGGCTGTCTGTTAGTGTTGTTCTTGGCTGGTTTCACA
Organism: Notolepis coatsorum; assembly: GCF_963971535.1. Lineage (NCBI taxonomy): Eukaryota > Metazoa > Chordata > Actinopteri > Aulopiformes > Paralepididae > Notolepis > Notolepis coatsorum. The sequence goes on from NC_140165.1 coordinate 292,332,130, forward strand.
CATCTTCGGGCATTAAATCTGTTCACAGGGTCAATCACCTGCCTCCTACTCAATCTCGGTAATTGGAAATGACAACCGTTACACTCCGCCGTTCCAGTCAGCATGGTTCTATCCCTTACCCAAAAAAAAGTATCTTGGGGAGTTTGATGGTGAAGTCAGTTTTGTACCATTGTACCGGCCTTCATATAAATAACCCTGCCATGGTCAAAGTCATACTGTATATCACCATGGTACACATTTTGTATTATATATATACTGTACTGTAATAACATGGTATAATTCCATTATATCAATTGCAATATCATGGTATTCTCATGGTATTCTCATACATCAACAAAAATTGGCCACAAAACTATGGAAATACTATACTGTATACCTTTTCGGAAGGGATGCTCCGTGTGGGTCCTGTTATTGTATAACAGCTTGCCCTGCAAAGCAGCCAGAATTATGCAGGTACAGAACTGTATTCAGGGCCACATAGGTCCATTTAAAATGTTCAGATCAACAATGTTTTCAACCCTGATGGTAAATTAGTCTTTTGTGTCAAGGCGGTAGAGGCAGTAGAGTATACTTTCACACTTTAAGTGATTTGAATTGACTTTACAACTGGAAATACATACAGAGTGTATTTTCACAACATACTTATTTTTTTTTTTTTTTTAACTTTTTTTTTAGCGTTTATCCCTTTCCTGGTCAAGCATGACCGACAGTTGCAGGGTGAAACGGGAGAGAGAGCAGGGGGAGACATTCGGCAAATGACGGCGGGTCCGGGAATCGAACTCGGAGTCAACCAGATCCGTGACGCAGCATGGAGTCCCGCGCGAGCGCGGTAACATGGTGTGCTACTGGAGCACCCCCAACATACTTCTTTGTCGCTGGGGTTCAAATAATGCAGGAGAACTAATGTTTTCTCACGAGAGACGTCAGCTCTTATCATAATCATAAAAGAGTGCACGTCCTTCACTCAGTTGTCCTCGAGTAACATTAACCGCCCGACCAAAGTGTTTCAATTTGTTTCAATTAGCGCCACAATGCCATTAACGAAATAAACGAGAGCAAGTCCTACCAATGTAAGAAGGCCATATGAAGAAACACTCTGCCTTATCGATAAAGAAATGAAATTTAATTAACATGTTCATGTGCAGATAAAGAATGACGTGTCAAAAGTGTCTTCTTTTGTTTAGATTTCTTTAATGCATTTTTGTTTCCCAAACACGTGCGAGAGATTTGCCTGCAGGCTCGTGGCAGCAGAAGTGTGCAGCATGGTTGAGTTGGTTACACCTGCATGGATTAAACTGTGTCAATTGTTTGATGTGTTCTAAGTAAAAAAGCCCAGATGTTGAAAAAATAAACACAATCAAATAAACACAATCATTATATAATCTTCATACCACAGGTTATTGTTATTTGTATATGACATTATGAAAACTGTCTGCCGACTCACTTCTGTTCCTATAATAGAAAGAGATAGAGGGGGAGGGGGAGGCAATTATTGAATGTGAATGGAGGCATCTTATCCTCCTGGATTTATCAAAAGAAAGTTGCCCACATCATAACACTAACAAATGCGATAGGCCAATTATACATTTTGTGCTTGTTTTTTTCCCCCCCACCACTGGATTATGGTACGTGTCAATCAGTGGTGCACACAACCACAATCAGCAACATACACTTTCTATTCCATGGTTTATGTTTATCCAAGCCTACATAGCAGTAATATATTCCTATGGAGGAGTGTGCTGTTACTTTCCCCAGCACTGTTTCATAGCATGATGGAATTATGCATTTATGATATTAAAGATAGCTTCATTTGATTATGGAATTCTGGCTGGGCGACCACTCTGAAGATTACACAAAAGGGAGGAAGCGGGGGTTGCAGAGTTGAACAAAACTTTTGTCTTTAATAATAATAGTTATAAAATCCATCTGATTTGTTTATTGTTGGTGCAGTAAAGGGTGGTGCCATTAGCAGGGGAATAGATGTGGGGGGGGGGGGGGAGTGGAACTGACTAACATGTCCTCAGAGGGTCTGGACTAAAATGTTTGTTTAAAAAGGTTGATTTTCATGTACAGGCTATTATTACATTATATTGAGGCATACAATTGTTATTATGACAAAATGAGCCAATTTTTCAAGGTGTGGCATAACAGCAAATTAGTGCCCCTTATTTATTCAAATTTAGTTATTGGATAAACCCCTTGAGCTGTACTATCTCGTTTTTGCAATGGATGGTAAATTAATTTGTTATATTTGTCTGGGGGTGCATGTGTACTGTATGAGTTATGGGTGGCCCTGAGACACATGTGTATTATGAGTCCATGCAGATCCAGTCCACAAAACCCAAAGGCATAGGAGCAAGTTACATAATTCATGTTATTTGGGTTTTAGGAGAGTTGCTGATGTTGAAAACTTGAACAACCCACAAGCTGCTCTACTTCACAGTGAATTGGACTGAATGCTGGTTTAAGATAAGATAAGATAAGATATTCCTTTATTGATCCCCTTGGAAAAATCCAAGCATCATAGCAGCATGGGGGAGGGGGAGGGGAGGTACAGGTGCATGTGATAGTAGAAGGCATGATACAGGTCAAACAATTATAGTACAGTGGAGAAGTAAAAATAAAAAATAGATACAAAATAGGCAGTGTAAACAATATAACAATATACTTAAAGGAAAACTCCAACATTTTGGGTAATTAGCTTATTTAACATCTTCCCTGGAGTTAGACAAGAAGATACATACCTTTTTTGTCTCTGTGCGTGCATTTAGCTTAGGGAACAGTCACTCCGTTAGCGTAGCTTAGCTTCATCACTGGAAGTGGGGGAGTGTTTGAGCCTGACGTTCCCTACAGTGCCCTACAGTCACCAAATACACTCCAAATACAACTCCAAAACGTCCCTGTAAACATGTTGTGACCTGTGTATTTACCACGTGGAGAAATAAAAAATAATTGAATTCGACAATTACATTTTCTAAGCAGATATACTCTGAACAATTTTTTGCCGAACGACTCCTCTCTGAGCGCAGTCAGTGATTTCTACGTGGAAGCCGTGTTTGTTTACATTCTCATTCATTCAAAGGATCCGAACCGATTGAAGTTTATGGATACCATGACTTAAAATCCTCTTACCTTGACGATTAAAAGCCTCCCCAATTTAGAAAACAGTAATCCAATGGCTCGTATTGATATACTACTAACTACTGCACGCTAACGGAGATAACCAGAGCTAACACTAAAGCTAATATAATGACTTCCTTTCTGGGGGGTTTCAAAATAAAAGAGCGACGTCTATAGCAGCGGAATACGTTTATTTTGTACATTATCTAACGTTAACCCATTCTCTGCCGGAGCTTATATCCATCCTTGTAGCCTCTCTGCCAGCACTATTTGTGTGAGGTTTTGTCCACTGCTCACCTACTCGCTCTGTTCCTTTAAGCCTACTCGCTCTGTTCCTTTAGTTTTCTGTTAATCAATTGCAGTCTCCTCACCTCACTAGCCCCCACCCTCGCGTTCGTTTGCTCTTCAGCAACCACACCCTTGGACTACCTGTCATTATGTGTTTGATTGGTCTGGTGCCGAACACACACTTCTAGTTTCAAGTATCAATTACCTTCTCGCACCTGATGTGCATTCTAATTAGTTCCCCTGTGGGCTTTAAGTACCTCGCTCTCCCCTCAGTTCCTGTCGGGTCGTTCCGTATCATATCCCTATCACCAAGACTCCTTCGGGAGGTTCTCTGTCTAAAGGCTCCTACGGAGTTTCGGTTTCTGTCTGTTATGCTGTTTTCATCTCCGGCGTGAGATGCGCTCAAGCCTTGGCTTCCTGTTCTCCGTTTGCCTGGAAGGAGACACTGGACTGCGCTCTCTAAACTTCCACGGGAGGTATTCCAGTGTTCCACTTCAGACCTCCGCGCAGCAGACGCCCAGACGCGCATTCAGACCTCCGCGCAGCAGACGCCCAGACGCGCATCCAGACCTCCGCGCAGCAGACGCGCTCTTCACTCCAGACGCGCATCGCTTCCTAATACCCTACGGGAGGATGCGTCTCTCCGAGCCTGGCGCGCTCTTCCGCGCAGACGCGCTCTTCACTCCAGACGTGCATCGCTTCCTAATACTCTACGGGAGGATGCGTCTCTCCGAGCCTGGCGCGCTCTAACGCGCAGACGCGCTCTTCACTCCAGACGCGCATTCAGACGCACTCCAGATGCGTCCTCCGTACCGGCGCGTACTCCAAGCAGACGCGCACCCCTCAGACCTCCGCGCCAGATGCGTCCTCCGTACCGGCGCGTACTCCAAGCAGACGCGCACCCCTCAGACCTCCGCGCCAGATGCGCCCTCCGTACCGGCGCGTACTCCAAGCAGTCGCGCACCACTCAGACCTCCGCGCCAGATGCGCCCTCCTTACCGGCGCGTACTCCAAGCAGTCGCGCACCACTCAGACCTCCGCTTGGACAACCCGTTCCCCGTAGCGACGCGTTCGCCCTGTTTGATCCCGCTCTCTTTACGCACAGCGCCTGGGTGAGTTTTGCAAGACTGTTTTTGACCCTATTCGTTTTTCGTGTGTTTAATACACTGAAGAGATCCTGCTTTTTGTCTGACTGTCACTCACCCAGTGCCTGCTTTTTGGATAGTTCATTTGGGATAATATTTGCTTGAACATCGCTCACTGTGTGTATTCACACCGAAGATATTATCACCTTGGATTATTATTGGAACATCGCTCACTGTGTGTATTTGCACCGAAGATATTATCACCTTGGATTATTTATTGGAACTTCGCTCACTGTGTCTATTTGCACCGAAGATTCTATCACGTGGATTGTTGTTGGACTTTACTCACAGTGTGTATTACACCGAAGATTCAGTCACTGGAGTATCTGTTTTGGGACAAGTCACTTCTCCTGTCACCTGCTCTGTTCCCAACTGTACTCTGAGCTAACCCGCTCCCTCTCTCCCTCTCGGTCCTGTTTGCCACCTCGGAGAGCTGCCGAGAGGAATCTGCAGAGCGGCTCTGACGTCACCGTCTGCTTCCCCAGACGAACCATCCCGGGAGAAGCTGCAGAGCAGCAACTTTCATCTATGCTAGTATCCCAGTCTTTGTCTGTTTTTTCCCCTCTCTAGTCCTCCTAGTCCTCCCTGTCCCCAGCCCGCCTCCGCGGGCCTCTGTCCCTGTTTCCCCACCCTAGTCATCCTAGTCCTCCCTCTCTAGTCCTCCTAGTCCTCCCTGTCCAGTCCTCCTAGTCCTCCCTGTTCCTGCCTTGTCCCTTGCCCCGGCCCTGGTTCCGTTAGCCTTCCCTTAGCCTTCCCCTTAGCCAGCTCGCCTCTTAAAGGCACTGGGCCTTTTCCCTTTTCTTGTTATCCAGTATTTGTGTTCTCCCTTAAAGGGACAGTGCCGTTTTCTGTGTGTTTCAATAAATGCCCAGTTCTTGGCTTACTCTCATACCTGTCTTGTGTTGTGCGATTGGGGTCGGTTACAAACCATAACAGTACGACCCGACCAATCGACGACCCCAGCCAGCACAGTGTATGTTGAGTTTGCCTTTTTTTTTTGTTAGCCCTGTTAGCTCCCCTGTTAGCTTGTTAGTCTCCCCTGTTAGCTCCCCTGTTTAGCCTGTTTAGTCTTTCCTGTTAGCCCTGTTGGCTCTCCTGTTAGCCTGTTAGCTTCCCTGTTGGCTTCCCTGGTGACTCCCCTGTTTGCTTCCCTGTTAGCCTCGTTAGCTCCCCTGCAGCTTGTTAGGCCTCTACTACCAGCTTGGCCCCTGTCTGCTAGCTTAGCCCCGGCTGCTTGCACAGCCTCTATGTTAATGCAGCCCTTGCAGCTGGCATAGGCCCTGTAGCTAGCCATGCCCAGGCAGCTAACCCGGTCCCTCTGCATGGCCTCCACTTTTTGTGTAGCCTTCCCACTGCTAGGACTGCTCCTTCAGCTAGCAAGGTCAGTTTTTTCCCACTGCTAGGACTGCCCTTTCAGCTAGCAAGGTCAGTTTTTCCCACTGCTAGGACTGCCCTTTCAGCTAGCAAGGTCAGTTTTCTCCCACTGCTAGGACTGCCCTTTCAGCTAGCAAGGTCAGTTTTTTTCCCACTGCTAGGACTGCCCTTTCAGCTAGCAAGGTCAGTTTTTCCCACTGCTAGGACTGCCCTTTCAGCTAGCAAGGTCAGTTTTCTCCCACTGCTAGGACTGCCCTTTCAGCTAGCAAGGTCAGTTTTCCCACTGCTAGGACTGCCCTTTCAGCTAGCAAGGTCAGTTTGCCCCACTGCTAGGACTGCCCCTTCAGCTAGCAAGGTCAGTTTTTTCCCACTGCTAGGACTGCCCTTTCAGCTAGCAAGGTCAGTTTTCTCCCACTGCTAGGACTGCCCTTTCAGCTAGCAAGGTCAGTTTTCCCACTGCTAGGACTGCCCTTTCAGCTAGCAAGGTCAGTTTGCCCCACTGCTAGGACTGCCCCTTCAGCTAGCAAGGTCAGTTTTCTCCCACTGCTAGGACTGCCCCTTCAGCTAGCAAGGTCAGTTTGCTCCCACTGCTAGGACTGCCCCTTCAGCTAGCAAGGTCAGTTTTTCCCCACTGCTAGGACTGCCCCTTCAGCTAGCAAGGTCAGTTCCCCACAGCTAGGACTGTCCTTCCAGCTAGCTTGTTCTCTCATGCTGGTCCAGCCCTGTCTGCCAGCCTAGCTCCGGCAGCTAGCGCAGCCTCTATGTTGATGTAGCAGTACAGCTAGCATAGGCCCTGTAGCTATCAGTGCCCTGGCGGCTACCCTTTCCCTCTGCTAGCCCCTTCCCTGTTCCCCTCTCCAGTGCCCCTGTTCCAGCCCTGTCTGCTAGCCTAGCTCCGGCAGCTAGCGCAGCCTCTTTGTTAATGTAGCAGTACAGCTAGCATAGGCCCTGTGGCTATCTGTGCCCTGGCAGCTACCTTCCCTCTGCTAGCCCCTTTCCCGGTGCTCCCCTTGTTACCCCTCGGCTTCCCTAGTTACCCCTCGGCTACCCTGCCCCAGTTGCTAGCCCCACTTTTGTTGTGGCTTCCCCTGCTGGCTTGGCCCAGTACTTTTTGTTTGTTGCCTTGTTTTGTCCCCTGCCACTCTGTCTGTATTTTTGGGTCGCCGGGTGGCTCCCGTGGAGGGGGGGGTACTGTGAGGTTTTGTCCGCTGCTCACCTACTCGCTCTGTTCCTTTAAGCCTACTCGCTCTGTTCCTTTAGTTTTCTGTTAATCAATTGCAGTCTCCTCACCTCACTAGCCCCCACCCTCGCGTTCGTTTGCTCTTCAGCAACCACACCCTTGGACTACCTGTCATTATGTGTTTGATTGGTCTGGTGCCGAACACACACTTCTAGTTTCAAGTATCAATTACCTTCTCGCACCTGATGTGCATTCTAATTAGTTCCCCTGTGGGCTTTAAGTACCTCGCTCTCCCCTCAGTTCCTGTCGGGTCGTTCCGTATCATATCCCTATCACCAAGACTCCTTCGGGAGGTTCTCTGTCTAAAGGCTCCTACGGAGTTTCGGTTTCTGTCTGTTATGCTGTTTTCATCTCCGGCGTGAGATGCGCTCAAGCCTTGGCCTCCTGTTCTCCGTTTGCCTGGAAGGAGACACTGGACTGCGCTCTCTAAACTTCCACGGGAGGTATTCCAGTGTTCCACTTCAGACCTCCGCGCAGCAGACGCCCAGACGCGCATTCAGACCTCCGCGCAGCAGACGCCCAGACGCGCATCCAGACCTCCGCGCAGCAGACGCGCTCTTCACTCCAGACGCGCATCGCTTCCTAATACCCTACGGGAGGATGCGTCTCTCCGAGCCTGGCGCGCTCTTCCGCGCAGACGCGCTCTTCACTCCAGACACGCATCGCTTCCTAATACTCTACGGGAGGATGCGTCTCTCCGAGCCTGGCGCGCTCTTCCGCGCAGACGCGCTCTTCACTCCAGACGCGCATTCAGACGCACTCCAGATGCGTCCTCCGTACCGGCGCATACTCCAAGCAGACGCGCACCCCTCAGACCTCCGCGCCAGATGCGTCCTCCGCGCCAGATGCGTCCTCCGTACCGGCGCGTACTCCAAGCAGACGCGCACCCCTCAGACCTCCGCGCCAGATGCGCCCTCCGTACCGGCGCGTACTCCAAGCAGTCGCGCACCACTCAGACCTCCGCGCCAGATGCGCCCTCCTTACCGGCGCGTACTCCAAGCAGTCGCGCACCACTCAGACCTCCGCTTGGACAACCCGTTCCCCGTGGCGACGCATTCGCCCTGTTTGATCCCGCTCTCTTTACGCACAGCGCCTGGGTGAGTTTTGCAAGACTGTTTTTGACCCTATTTGTTTTTCGTGTGTTTAATACACTGAAGAGATCCTGCTTTTTGTCTGACTGTCACTCACCCAGTGCCTGCTTTTTGGATAGTTCATTTGGGATAATATTTGCTTGAACATCGCTCACTGTGTGTATTCACACCGAAGATATTATCACCTTGGATTATTATTGGAACATCGCTCACTGTGTGTATTTGCACCGAAGATATTATCACCTTGGATTATTTATTGGAACTTCGCTCACTGTGTCTATTTGCACCGAAGATTCTATCACGTGGATTGTTGTTGGACTTTACTCACAGTGTGTATTACACCGAAGATTCAGTCACTGGAGTATCTGTTTTGGGACAAGTCACTTCTCCTGTCACCTGCTCTGTTCCCAACTGTACTCTGAGCTAACCCGCTCCCTCTCTCCCTCTCGGCCCCGTTTGCCACCTCGGAGAGCTGCCGAGAGGAATCTGCAGAGCGGCTCTGACGTCACCGTCTGCTTCCCCAGACGAACCATCCCGGGAGAAGCTGCAGAGCAGCAACTTTCATCTATGCTAGTATCCCAGTCTTTGTCTGTTTTTTCCCCTTTCTAGTCCTCCTAGTCCTCCCTGTCCCCAGCCCGCCTCCGCGGGCCTCTGTCCCTGTTTCCCCACCCTAGTCATCCTAGTCCTCCCTCTCTAGTCCTCCTAGTCCTCCCTGTCCAGTCCTCCTAGTCCTCCCTGTTCCTGCCTTGTCCCTTGCCCCGGCCCTGGTTCCGTTAGCCTTCCCTTAGCCTTCCCCTTAGCCAGCTCGCCTCTTAAAGGCACTGGGCCTTTTCCCTTTTCTTGTTATCCAGTATTTGTGTTCTCCCTTAAAGGGACAGTGCCGTTTTCTGTGTGTTTCAATAAATGCCCAGTTCTTGGCTTACTCTCATACCTGTCTTGTGTTGTGCGATTGGGGTCGGTTACAAACCATAACAGTACGACCCGACTAATCGACGACCCCAGCCAGCACAGTGTATGTTGAGTTTGCCTTTTTTTTTTGTTAGCCCTGTTAGCTCCCCTGTTAGCTTGTTAGTCTCCCCTGTTAGCTCCCCTGTTTAGCCTGTTTAGTCTTTCCTGTTAGCCCTGTTGGCTCTCCTGTTAGCCTGTTAGCTTCCCTGTTGGCTTCCCTGGTGACTCCCCTGTTTGCTTCCCTGTTAGCCTCGTTAGCTCCCCTGCAGCTTGTTAGGCCTCTACTACCAAAAGGCCTTTGACACGGTCAATCACTCCATTCTGATTGACAAGCTAAAAGCAATTGGTTTTGATAGTCTATCAGTGAGCTGGATGCAATCCTACCTTGAGGGCAGGGAACAGATGGTGGAGGTAAACGGTACCCTATCCCCCCCTCTCACAGTGAGCTGTGGTGTTCCACAAGGAAGCATACTAGGACCGCTACTGTTCCTAATTTATGCAAATGACATGTCGTCAGCTTGTGACTGCAACTTGTTCCTGTTTGCGGACGACTCAGCCCTGCTGGTCTCTGACAAGAACAAGTTACAGGTTGAAAAAACCCTCAGCTCTGAACTAGGCAGAATCTGCATATGGCTCGCTGATAACAAACTATCATTACACATGGGCAAAACAGAGTCCATTCTCTTCGGTTCAAATAACAAACTCAGCAAGACCGACGGCTTCTCAGTTACAGTGGGTGACAATATTGTCACAAGGAAAGATGAAATTACCTACCTGGGTTCCATCCTAGAGGCTAATCTCTCCTGTGACAAAATGGCATCCAATGTAATAAAAAAAGTCAACCAACGAACTCGATTCTTGTACCGGATCTCCTCTCTGGTAAACAAGAATACCCTGAAGACTCTGGCAGGAGCACTCATTCAGGGGTACTACGACTATGCTTGCACCTCATGGTACCAAAGCACCTCAAAGGCGCTAAAAACAAAATTACAAACATCTCAAAACAAACTGGTCAGACTACTGCTTGACCTTACTCCTAGAACCCACCTCACCCCTGCCCACTTTGACAACCTAGGATGGCTTAGAGTAGATGACAGAGTACAGCAACTTGCAATGGGCCTGGTCTACAAGATACACTACACGACCAAGGTACCCATGTACATGGCAAAATACTTCCCAAAGGTCAGTGAATACCACGATCACAACACCAGAGGGAGCTCCACAAATCATGTTAAACCCAGATTCGGCTCAAATAAGGGACTAAACACGTTTCGCAATTATGCCACATCAATGTGGAACGCCCTACCCAAAGCTGTAAAGGAATGTGGATCACTACCCACTTTCAAAACCTCTCTCAAGAGACACCTACGGGAGACTGCAATGCAACACTGGCCCCTGTAAATATCCTAACCCAACCCCCTCCAATGTACAGTCATTTACCTAGTATGGTCTTGTCAATAGTCCAATGTACAATTTTGTTTGTTTGTACAGAGTCCCCCCCCCCCCCTCAATGTACAGTTTTGCTTGTTTATACAATGTGCCCCCCCCCCCCCCACCCACCTCCAATGTAAATTACCCAGTATGGTTGTCAATATCCCAGTGTACCCAACCCCCCCCACCCAACCTCCTCCAATGTACAGTTTCTACGTCAAATGTATATACTCCCTTTTCTTGACTCCTTCTGTATCACAAACAGTACTGTATTTGCAAATCTGGTATGTCATAAATGTATAGATGTAGCAGTACTGACTATCTGTATGTCATGTATGTCATATATGTCCTGATGAATTGAAAATGGGGGACCCTGGTGTAAACAAGACGAAAGTCTTTCTCTGGTCTGCATCCCCTTAACAATTGTGTGTATTGAGCTGTACTGTATTGTACCCATTCTGCAATCTGTTAATAAAGTTTTCAATCAATCAATCAATCAAAACCAGCTTGGCCCCTGTCTGCTAGCTTAGCCCCGGCTGCTTGCACAGCCTCTATGTTAATGCAGCCCTTGCAGCTGGCATAGGCCCTGTAGCTAGCCATGCCCAGGCAGCTAACCCGGTCCCTCTGCATGGCCTCCACTTTTTGTGTAGCCTTCCCACTGCTAGGACTGCTCCTTCAGCTAGCAAGGTCAGTTTTTTCCCACTGCTAGGACTGCCCTTTCAGCTAGCAAGGTCAGTTTTTCCCACTGCTAGGACTGCCCTTTCAGCTAGCAAGGTCAGTTTTCTCCCACTGCTAGGACTGCCCTTTCAGCTAGCAAGGTCAGTTTTTTTCCCACTGCTAGGACTGCCCTTTCAGCTAGCAAGGTCAGTTTTTCCCACTGCTAGGACTGCCCTTTCAGCTAGCAAGGTCAGTTTTCTCCCACTGCTAGGACTGCCCTTTCAGCTAGCAAGGTCAGTTTTCCCACTGCTAGGACTGCCCTTTCAGCTAGCAAGGTCAGTTTGCCCCACTGCTAGGACTGCCCCTTCAGCTAGCAAGGTCAGTTTTTTCCCACTGCTAGGACTGCCCTTTCAGCTAGCAAGGTCAGTTTTCTCCCACTGCTAGGACTGCCCTTTCAGCTAGCAAGGTCAGTTTTCCCACTGCTAGGACTGCCCTTTCAGCTAGCAAGGTCAGTTTGCCCCACTGCTAGGACTGCCCCTTCAGCTAGCAAGGTCAGTTTTCTCCCACTGCTAGGACTGCCCCTTCAGCTAGCAAGGTCAGTTTGCTCCCACTGCTAGGACTGCCCCTTCAGCTAGCAAGGTCAGTTTTTCCCCACTGCTAGGACTGCCCCTTCAGCTAGCAAGGTCAGTTCCCCACAGCTAGGACTGTCCTTCCAGCTAGCTTGTTCTCTCATGCTGGTCCAGCCCTGTCTGCCAGCCTAGCTCCGGCAGCTAGCGCAGCCTCTATGTTGATGTAGCAGTACAGCTAGCATAGGCCCTGTAGCTATCAGTGCCCTGGCGGCTACCCTTTCCCTCTGCTAGCCCCTTCCCTGTTCCCCTCTCCAGTGCCCCTGTTCCAGCCCTGTCTGCTAGCCTAGCTCCGGCAGCTAGCGCAGCCTCTTTGTTAATGTAGCAGTACAGCTAGCATAGGCCCTGTGGCTATCTGTGCCCTGGCAGCTACCTTCCCTCTGCTAGCCCCTTTCCCGGTGCTCCCCTTGTTACCCCTCGGCTTCCCTAGTTACCCCTCGGCTACCCTGCCCCAGTTGCTAGCCCCACTTTTGTTGTGGCTTCCCCTGCTGGCTTGGCCCAGTACTTTTTGTTTGTTGCCTTGTTTTGTCCCCTGCCACTCTGTCTGTATTTTTGGGTCGCCGGGTGGCTCCCGTGGAGGGGGGGGTACTGTGAGGTTTTGTCCGCTGCTCACCTACTCGCTCTGTTCCTTTAAGCCTACTCGCTCTGTTCCTTTAGTTTTCTGTTAATCAATTGCAGTCTCCTCACCTCACTAGCCCCCACCCTCGCGTTCGTTTGCTCTTCAGCAACCACACCCTTGGACTACCTGTCATTATGTGTTTGATTGGTCTGGTGCCGAACACACACTTCTAGTTTCAAGTATCAATTACCTTCTCGCACCTGATGTGCATTCTAATTAGTTCCCCTGTGGGCTTTAAGTACCTCGCTCTCCCCTCAGTTCCTGTCGGGTCGTTCCGTATCATATCCCTATCACCAAGACTCCTTCGGGAGGTTCTCTGTCTAAAGGCTCCTACGGAGTTTCGGTTTCTGTCTGTTATGCTGTTTTCATCTCCGGCGTGAGATGCGCTCAAGCCTTGGCCTCCTGTTCTCCGTTTGCCTGGAAGGAGACACTGGACTGCGCTCTCTAAACTTCCACGGGAGGTATTCCAGTGTTCCACTTCAGACCTCCGCGCAGCAGACGCCCAGACGCGCATTCAGACCTCCGCGCAGCAGACGCCCAGACACGCATCCAGACCTCCGCACAGCAGACGCGCTCTTCACTCCAGACGCGCATCGCTTCCTAATACCCTACGGGAGGATGCGTCTCTCCGAGCCTGGCGCGCTCTTCCGCGCAGACGCGCTCTTCACTCCAGACGCGCATCGCTTCCTAATACTCTACGGGAGGATGCGTCTCTCCGAGCCTGGCGCGCTCTTCCGCGCAGACGCGCTCTTCACTCCAGACGCGCATTCAGACGCACTCCAGATGCGTCCTCCGTACCGGCGCGTACTCCAAGCAGACGCGCACCCCTCAGACCTCCGCGCCAGATGCGTCTTCCGTACCGGCGCGTACTCCAAGCAGACGCGCACCCCTCAGACCTCCGCGCCAGATGCGCCCTCCGTACCGGCGCGTACTCCAAGCAGTCGCGCACCACTCAGACCTCCGCGCCAGATGCGCCCTCCTTACCGGCGCATACTCCAAGCAGTCGCGCACCACTCAGACCTCCGCTTGGACAACCCGTTCCCCGTGGCGACGCGTTCGCCCTGTTTGATCCCGCTCTCTTTACGCACAGCGCCTGGGTGAGTTTTGCAAGACTGTTTTTGACCCTATTCGTTTTTCGTGTGTTTAATACACTGAAGAGATCCTGCTTTTTGTCTGACTGTCACTCACCCAGTGCCTGCTTTTTGGATAGTTCATTTGGGATAATATTTGCTTGAACATCGCTCACTGTGTGTATTCACACCGAAGATATTATCACCTTGGATTATTATTGGAACATCGCTCACTGTGTGTATTTGCACCGAAGATATTATCACCTTGGATTATTTATTGGAACTTCGCTCACTGTGTCTATTTGCACCGAAGATTCTATCACGTGGATTGTTGTTGGACTTTACTCACAGTGTGTATTACACCGAAGATTCAGTCACTGGAGTATCTGTTTTGGGACAAGTCACTTCTCCTGTCACCTGCTCTGTTCCCAACTGTACTCTGAGCTAACCCGCTCCCTCTCTCCCTCTCGGTCCCGTTTGCCACCTCGGAGAGCTGCCGAGAGGAATCTGCAGAGCGGCTCTGACGTCACCGTCTGCTTCCCCAGACGAACCATCCCGGGAGAAGCTGCAGAGCAGCAACTTTCATCTATGCTAGTATCCCAGTCTTTGTCTGTTTTTTCCCCTCTCTAGTCCTCCTAGTCCTCCCTGTCCCCATCCCGCCTCCGCGGGCCTCTGTCCCTGTTTCCCCACCCTAGTCATCCTAGTCCTCCCTCTCTAGTCCTCCTAGTCCTCCCTGTCCAGTCCTCCTAGTCCTCCCTGTTCCTGCCTTGTCCCTTGCCCCGGCCCTGGTTCCGTTAGCCTTCCCTTAGCCTTCCCCTTAGCCAGCTCGCCTCTTAAAGGCACTGGGCCTTTTCCCTTTTCTTGTTATCCAGTATTTGTGTTCTCCCTTAAAGGGACAGTGCCGTTTTCTGTGTGTTTCAATAAATGCCCAGTTCTTGGCTTACTCTCATACCTGTCTTGTGTTGTGCGATTGGGGTCGGTTACAAACCATAACAATTTGTCTATGGAGATGTTCACCTTCTTTGCAGGGCTATCACTTTTTTAATTGTATTTCTAAATTGACATTACTATGGCCCATTCAACATCAATTATCTATCGTTCAGGATGTAGGAACGTTTTACTTTTTCATTCACACATTCATACTAAAATACCGTCCAGAGTATAAATATGTTTTTATCGTTTTCTGCTGTATTTCATAGAACGTGAGATATAGCCATAAATGCATATATTAGATGATCAAATGCAGTTTGATACCGATCAATGTTATATAAAAAATTTCAACTGTACATGATCCTAAACGTCATGACTGGTCATCTGCTGGTGACCGGAGGGGGGGGGGGGGGGGGGGGGTCGTTTATAATGGAATGACCGACGTTAAATGATTCATGTAGTATGGGTGATATATAGATCAGAGCAGTTTGTATGGATAATAATAATCAAAAAAGCTGAAACTCATGGCAGCTTCCTCTTACCGTTGGGCGATCACACTGGCGCAAACAGATCCCAGTTATGTGATGTTGATCTAGGTGATCCAGTTCCGGTTTGTATAATACTAATATACGTCCAATCATGTTGTTTATTGAGTTATGGCAACGGATCGATATGCACGGTGTCTGGATAGAGTCCCGCGAGCGATGGCGAGTGGCCGGACGGAATAGGGGACGGACTAAGCACTTCCGGCCACTTCCGGTTTAGGCAACTCGCCGATCGGCCACAAGGTGGCGGTATTGAAGCGTTGCAGAGTTGAGCGGAGTCCTACAACACCAGCAAAGACTCCGTGGGTGAAATGTGAATACTACGACGAAAATATGAAATATTGATCTCAAAGACGCCGTAACCCGTCATTGGCAGATTACGCATGGCGAGGAATGACGTGTAAACACGTCATCGGCGGAGAAAGGGTTAACACGAACCTAAACTAACTTTAGGTTAGTTGTAACGTTAGTTTAGGTTCGTGTTAACGTTAGATAATGTACAAAATAAACGTATTCTGCTCCTATAGACGTCGCTCTTTTATTTTGAAACCCCCCAGAAAGGAAGTCATTATATTAGCTTTAGTGTTAGCTCCGGTTATCTCCGTTAGCGTGCAGTAGTTAGTAGTATATCAATACGAGCCATTGGATTACTGTTTTCTAAATTGGGGAGGCTTTTAATCGTCAAGGTAAGAGGATTTTAAGTCATGGTATCCATAAACTTCAATCGGTTCGGATCCTTTGAATGAATGAGAATGTAAACAAACACGGCTTCGACGTAGAAATCACTGACAGAGAGGAGTCGTTCGGCAAAAAATTGTTCCGAGTATATCTGCTTAGAAAACGTAATTGTTGAATTCAATAATTTTGTATTTCTCCACGTGGTAAATACTGTACACAGGTCACAACATGTTTACAGGAACGTTTTGGAGTTGTATTTGGAGTGTATTTGGTGACTGTAGGGCACTGTAGGGAACGTCAGGCTCAAACACTCCCCCCACTTCCAGTGATGAAGCTAAGCTACGCTAACGGAGCGACTGTTCCCTAAGCTAAATGCACGCACAGAGACAAAAAAGGTATGTATCTTCTTGTCTAACTCCAGGGAAGATGTTAAATAACACTGCTGGTGGGACAAAACCTCATAACCCCATTTACATTTTTTTTTTATATAAATCAACTCCGTAGATCATCCTCCATATGTGTGTGTGGGTTTTACAAAGTTTAAACAATGGGAAAGCATTAAACCGATCATCTGTCTAAACCTCCTAACTCTATTCACCCTCAAATCTGTGTTCGTTTTTTTCATCTGCTGAAAAGTTGGGATTTTGGAGTTATGAGGTTTTGTCCCGCCAGCAGCGATAAGCTAATTTCCCAAAATGTTGGAGTTTTCCTTTAACTCTGAGTATGTGCATATGGGCAAGTAGGCAGTGTAAATAAGTCAAGGTGCAGATGAGATGAGGGTATGTATGCCCTCTCAGTTATATTTGCCTTACAATAAATATAGTTACAATATATATATATATATATATATATATATATATATATATATATATATATATATATATAAAATCTAATATCCAATATATAATCTAATATAAATATAATCTAAAAATGCTAAAATATATGCTCTGATTGAGTAAGTATACTAAGGCTGACCCATATTAGTCGAATAGTCGACTAATCGATCGAAAGGAGCCGTAGTCGACTGCCAACCTCTTAGTCGAATACAAAAAATGTAAATAAAAATAAAAATTATTATTTTTATTTTTATTTAAAATTTTGTATCATTCTTTCCAAAAGAAAAGAGGCCTAGAAGCGTGGCTAACGCTAATGGCATGCATACCAGAGGCTAACTGCCTAAGAAAACAGGCACAGAGGCACTGAAAGAGGATTTCACCCATCTAATGAACACACTAGACTAGACAAATATCAAGATGTATCCATCAGTGGACCAATTGCATGCTTTTGCAGAGGACAAGAAGCCTTCCGCCGACTCCTTCAGACATTAAGCACCGCCCACAGCCCAAATGGAATGATAAAAATGTAAATTAAAATGTATTAAAAATCTTTATTTTTATTTAAATTTTTTATAGTCAACTAATAGTCGACTATCGCCTAATTTCGGCCAATCAAAGTCGACTATCCAAATCCTTAGTCAGGGACAGCCCTAACAGTAAGTATACAGGTTTGCATCTGCACATCCAAATGGACCCTTCGCTAGGCCTCAGACACCAACCTCCATCTAACTGTCTTGATCCGGCTGTGCAAACTAGGGATGCACCGATACCACGTTTTCACTGTTGATACCGATTTAGAGTTCTGAACCTTCAATATCGGCTGACACCAAGTATCGATCCGATCCATCGCTTTTACTGAACAGTAGAGACCTGAATAATCATTTTGGGGTCATTGGATACAATATGGTTAACTCCATTAGGGAGAGCTAACTGTGCAGCAAAATACAGCGAATCAAGTCACTTTGCTTTGATTTCTGACATGTTAGACATGTTTCTTGGGATCACATCTTAGTATTGGAGATATTGTCCAATGCCGATTATATTCCATCGTGTCGGTGCATCCCAAGTGCAAACATTCAATAGCAATGAGTGCCCCCCCAAAAGAACATGGCCTTTGAACGTTTTGGAAATATAGATTATTATACAGTAAGACAGAGAGAGGCACAGAAAGGTTTGCAATAACCAAATGACTCAGCAGTTAAACAACAGTCAAAAACATAAGGATAGTGGCAAAAGCTACTGTTCATAAAACCACATCACCGGGCGATTGAGATGTAAGTAGCAACATTATTCCTGTACCACTGCGTAGGTTTTATTATTTTAAGGCAAAAAAGACAGTAGCATCAGTAGTAGCAGGAACAGCAGCGGTAGGATTACAGGAATACAAGTTGGCCGGGTGCCCACCCACATGGAAAAGATGTACAGTACACAAACCAAGGCTTTCTTCTGGTGCAAATCCACATCTAGGATTGTGGTGTGGGGGTGGCTGGTTTAAAGCAGCCACACCTGCCTTGGGTCAAGATAATCAGGTTTGTCTTCACCATCTTTCGCCTGTGACACAGTGAAGACAAACCGGTTTATTGAAGACAGTGGCAAGATGTAACAAGCCAGGAGCAGATAAAATGTTGTGGTGTGGGAAAAACATGGCTCATTTGCATTTAATGCTAGAGACACAGAGACGGCCCATCTAGAACGTGACTCAAACAGAGGGGTATAGATACATGCTAGAATGCTTGATCTGAGTGGTATTTACAGCAAGAAACTTCAAAGACATGTTTAACCCTAACCCTAACCTGCTTGGCCTAGATGTGTATGTGTATTCATACTGTTCCCTATTTCCCTGTGGTTCTATGTTTCTCTGTTCTTTGTTTTGCCTATCGTCAGCGACTTTGGGTCATTGAAAAGCGCTATACAAATAAAATGAATTATTATTATTATTATTATTATTAGAGACTTACAGTACGGGAGGCATCATTAGACTCAGCGGAAAGTTCTGCTGTAGAGATGCTCTTACAACTGGTCGTTGTAAACAGCGACTCCTACAGTTCGGTCGGGGCGCCTGCACAGCAAGGGAAGGATCTGGGAGAGGTAGTGTGACCTTCCACACGTTACACTCTCCCAGAAGCGGTGGGCTAGGTACACATGTATCGGAGGAAGCATGTGATAGTATCCGCCCTCCCGGACCGACGGTAGGGGGTAGAGTGCGCAACGACCAGGAGGGGGATTGGGAATTGGCATAACGACTAACATTGGGAGGGGAGAAAAACGGAAAAAGAAGGGGGGAAAAGATAATTAAAAATTCTCATTTAGGCTCATCAGTCCAGACTCGAGTTCACGAGATCCTCCCTCACTGAACTAAGCCATTCTTATTTGACTCGCTCGCTGACGTGAATAAGGCACTGGTTGTAGTCACCGCCCACAATCAACAATTCGCTCAACAACAGAGCGAGTGGAAATACTGACACTTCCTCAAACACGTTGACGTGGCGCGGGTGCCAACAGAGAGAGAGCAGAGAACGAGCGAGCGAGAGAGAGATAGAGAGAGAGGGAGAGAGAGGGATATGGAGCATTTACACAGTGTGTGTAAATGCTCCGTATCCCTCTCTCTCCCTCTCTCTCTCCCTCTCTCTCTCTCACTCGCTAGTTCTCTGCTCTCTCTGTCGGCACTCGCGTCACGTCAACCTGTTGCAAAATATCATAGCACACAAGCACACTCCCACGCTTATTCCGATCCGTGCAATAATATTCAAAACAGCCTGAAATCTTGAAGTGGAAAAATGCTGCTTTAGAGTACTTGATTAGAAATACAAAACAATAAATTTTTTGAAACAAACCTTACAGATGTGTTCCATAGACTCACAGGAATTGTGTAACATTGCCCAAATAGTGAAAGGAATAGCAAAACATGGGACCTTTAATTACACGAAGAGAGAGAGAGAGAACATAGGATCGAGGCCTCTGCCAAGAACCTTCGTAAACTGCATGCTACCATGTCCTCCCTCCTCACTCCCCACCCTCATCTCTCTCTGCCGAAGAGTGGAGAACATCCGCACCTCCTTCTCCCAATCCCCACCCATTTCAAATACTGAATCGAGAACCTCATCCTTCACTTTGTCTTCTTTCTCTACCATTACAGACACCGAGACCCTCACACTGGTAACATCGAACCGTCCCACTACATGCCAGCTGGACCAGATACCCTCCCCACTCGTCCAGACCATAGCACCAGACATTCTCCCATTCCTAACTGCAACCATCAACTCCTCCCTCAACTCAGGGGTGGTCCCCACCTCCCTAAAACAAGCCAGTCACACCGCTCATAAAAAAAAACCATGAACCATCATAGAAAACTATCGTCCTGTCTCTCTTCTCTCCTTCCTGTCTAAAACACTTGAACGTGCTGTATCCAACCAACTTACTGATTATCTCTTACAGAATGACCTCCGGACCTAGACCCTAATCAGTCAGGCTTCAGGACTGGTCACTCCACAGAGACGGCCCTCATTGCGGTCACAGAGGCAATTCACTTAGCAAAAGCGAAAGGCCTCTCCTCTGTCCTGATTCTCCTAGACCTGTCTGCAGCCTTCAACACAGTCAACCATCAGATCCTCCTTGTGTCCCTCGCAGGAATGGGAGTGGCTGGCTCTGCGCTGACATGGCTGACATCATACCTCAAGGACCGCTCCTACCAAGTGTCATGGAGAGGGACCCTGTCGGCCCACCGCCACCTGCGGACGGGTGTCCCCGAGGGATCTGTCCTTGGACCCCTTCTCTTCTCCCTCTACACTAAATCTCTGTGTAACATTATCACGTATCATGCCTTCTCGTATCATTGCTATGCAAATGATACTCAACTCTTTCTCTCCTTTCCTCCGTCGGATATCCACGTCTCCGAGCGGGTCTCGGCCTGTCTGTCCGACATCTCCGCCTGGCTGACAACCAACCACCTCAAACTGAACCTAAGCAAAACAGAATTGCTTCACCTGCTGGCCAAATCCTCCCCCCTGACCGACCACTCCATCACAGTCGAGAATGCAGCTGTGACCGCGTCCCCGACTGCCTTGGTTTTGTCCTCTGCGACCAGTTGAACTTCTCCGCTCACATCGCAGCAACAACCAGAACCTGCAGATTCCTCCTGAGCAATGTCAGAAGGATCCACCCCTTCCTGACAAAAGAAGCCACCCAACTCCTCATCCAATCAACAGTCATCTCTCCCCTCGACTACTGCAATGCACTGCTTGTTGGCCTTCCGACCACTGCCACCAAGCCTCTTCAACTCATTCAGAACGCAGCCGCATGTCTGATCTCTTTTTTTGTCAAATCAGTTGTGCAATAGTCACTTTTGGTGAGTTGTTTCTATACAATTCACTTATATGACATTTAGGTATGACACAGGACTACAAAAGCATTTAGTATAGACAACATGTGTCAACAGACTAAAGCAGGGAACCACAATATTTTGCATACAAATTATGCTGAGCAGAATGTAATATTATAACTGTCTATTATTTTTCAGCATTGCACGTGTCCTGAGTTAATTATATTGATTTGTTAAATTGTTTACACTCCTTTTTTATTCTTGTTACGCACCCCAGTAAGGGGACGCAACACAAGGCCACAGACACGTTATGTGAGGGTGTAGTGACACAAAACCATGAAACAATTTGCAAAATAATAGTATTTATTTCACAAAATTACCAAAACACAGCAACACAGAGAGCAAGGAGGACTACCTAGTGGCACCAAATGAAATACAAAATGAAATGAAAACCCACCCTCCCCTTTACAGGCGCTGACGCCCAAAAGTACAGGTGGTGGTGCTAACTCTAAAGCTGGTGTCTTTAACATCAGGTCACCTACGTGATGCAAAAATGTAGACCCAGGGTATCTTCCTGTCCTCAATGTCCCTGTGTGCGAAACAAAAGATTAATACACAAGAAAGAATCACCATAGGCTGGGTGACACAAGGGAAACAAATATACAAAGGGTTAATACAGAAATGTACAGCAAACTATAAAGAACACCAAAACACAATGAAGTGAACCAGAGCTTTCACCAGCTCTACCAAATGTACCTAAGAACCAGAGCTTTTACCTCTGAAGAGCCACTGCTCTATATACCTAAGAACCAGAGCTTTTACCTCTGAAGAGCCACTGCTCTATATACCTAAGAACCAGAGCTTTTACCTCTGAAGAGCCACTGCTCTATATACCTAAGAACCAGAACACAGAGTGCTACAGTAGCACATTAACACAGAGTGCTATAGTAGCACATTAACACAGAGTGATATAGTAGCACATTAACACAGATGGATCTTTTGCCAAACGGATATTCTCAGGCTCCGTTTAAAAATAAATCCTCGTCCACACGACAGTGTTAAAAAAGAAAAAAAACGTATCCAGACGCAAACACATAAACGCATCTAAATTGCTCCAACAAGCATGCAGGCCAGTAGGTGGCGATACGCGATATCTCAAATACCATAGTGGTACGAGCGGTCAGGACGATTGAGAAACGATAGGAATTGTCCATTGGTTCCCCCAGCCCACGTGACCATTCCTAGCACTTCCATTGGCTATATTGACATACATACAGTAGATAATAAATAGATAGATATAGCGGTGGATTAGATGCAGTCCAGAGGAAACAACCAATCTAGATATGTCACGATTCAATGCTTTACTTCTGCGCACTGGGCGACGGAGAGATACAATGTCAATGTTGAGATCACAATCTCCGGATTCTGAAACTAAATATGGCGAGTCCTTATCACAAACTATATACTAATTACAACAAGACATTCATTAATTGCATTGTACTGTTCACGTGTGGTGCCAACATCCTCAACTATCCGCAACATCAGAGAGCATCAGGTGCAGACCTCTTCTGTCGCGAGTCTATTAACAAAATTTAGAATGCAATTTGGCTTTTAACTGAAGCCGGGCGCATCTAGACATTTATGAATGATATACAAGATATACAAATATACAGTACTGCTTAAGAGGCAGAGATCAATAAGAGAAAATATATACATTCGAGGGGGAAGAAACTACATGCTATTTCTGTCTGTCATTTCAGCACCAGGCGCTGTCCATCTTATTAGTGCGCTTCAAGGCTACGGGTGCCTATTGCCATACAGTAGATAGAACAACAGTCTGAGCATGCGTAGTGAGCTGTGGCGTCATCGTTTATCTAGACTATGCGTCTACAGTGGCTACACGGATCCACTGAACGGATATTTTGGAAAATCTTCACTTTAAAATGCGTTTAAGAAAATCTCTGTTTATGTTTCTGAAGACACTGTTTATGTGTGGATGAAAGGCCCAATCGTGGAATAAAATGTGCGTTTGGCAAAAGATCCAGATACGTGGGGACATGGCCTAACACTGCACAAAATGGGATATATAAAGGGAGAGTGGATGTTGATTGCAGATCAGCTTCAACTGCCGTTGCACTGGGGTGAGTTGCTGATTGACCAACTGGCTGCTGGTGCTGCAACTGGGAAACACCTGAGAATGGGATATGTTAACACAGGAGGGAGACAAAAACAGAACAACCAAAACATGCCTATATACACACAACAGATAACATACATAACCCCCATACATATATACATAACCCCCATACATATATACATAAGGACAGGGTCCGTTACAATTCTATTTTATTTTTACTTCTCCACTGTACTATAATTATGTCACCTGTACCATGTCTTATACTACCTGTACCCCCCCCCCCCCCTCCCCCATGCTGCTATGATGCCTGCATTTCCCCAAGGGGATCAATAAAGGAATATCTTATCTTATCTTATTCATCACAGCTTAAAATGACAAGAGCAGCTACAGTAGCTAAGTTAATAATATGCTCAAGTCACCAACAGTGTTTATGAGCTTTTGAAAAGCAAAGTGCATATTTTTCACAAAATGAAGCAATGAGACACTAGACGATTGCATGTTAGCTGCATTGCCAGCAGCCTGGGTAACCTGTCTCCCCTAGTCAAGGAATCTGCAGGTTCTGGTTGTTGCTGCGATGTGAGCGGAGAAGTTCAACTGGTCGTCGAGGACAAAACCAAGGCAGTCGGGGACGCGGTCACAGCTGCATTCTCGACTGTGATGGAGTGGTCGGTCAGGGGGGAGGATTTGGCCAGCAGGTGAAGCAATTCTGTTTTGCTTAGGTTCAGTTTGAGGTGGTTGGTTGTCATCCAGGCGGAGATGTCAGACAGACAGGCCGAGACCCGCTTGGAGACGTGGATATCCGACGGAGGAAAGGAGAGAAAGAGTTGAGTATCATTGGCATAGCAATGATACGAGAAGGCATGATACGTGATAATGTTACACAGAGATTTAGTCTAGAGGGAGAAGAGAAGGGGTCCAAGGACAGATCCCTGTCTGTCGTTGCACTTGCAATTTTAACTGAAGCAGTTAAAATTAGTTGCTTGGCTACAATGGTTGTCAATCATTTCGCCATCAGCTGTGATTGGTCGGTTCAGAAGAACCCACATTGAACTTGAGAGGTTATGTATCCTTCCGTTACCATTAGTTCCCTGTGTAACTAACCAGCATTATGCATTATTTATTATTAATTTGAGACATATATACATATCTTCTGTATATTGCTATACAGGCATGTATAGCAACCTATAATTGACTCTTTGATGTCCGGCTCTGACCTTTTTTGATTGATTGATTGATTGAAAACTTTATTAACAAATTGCAGAATGAGTACAATACAGTACAGCTCAATACACACAATTGTTAAGGGGATGCAGACCAGAAAAAGACTTTCGTCTTGTTTACATCAGGGTCCCCCATTTTCAATTCATAATGACATTTATGACATACACGACAACATACAGATATCATGACATTTATGACATACATGACATACAGATATACAGTACTGTTACATTTGTGACATACACAATATGCAAATATACAGTACTGTTAAACAGAGATCCTAACAGAAAATATATACATATGAGGGGGAGGAAACTGTACATTATTTCGGAGGGGGTGGGTGGGTGGGAGGGGGTGTTTAGACATTTACGGGGGCCAGGTGCTCTTTGTCTTTCTTTGAGAGCGGTTTTGAAGGTGGGATTCAAATATTTTTACGGCTGTGGGTAGGGCGTTCCACATTGATGTGGCATAATTGCTAAACGTGTTAATCCCTTGTTTCAGCCTAATCTGGGTTGAACATGAAAGCAGTGAGGTAAGTTTGTCTTCTTGAAGTTGTTCTGAATCTGCAGTGCACCCGGCTTCTCAGTCTGTCGTCGTTGCACTTCCAAATTGCAATCAGCGCTGGAGTTGTCAAGGGTTGCTTCTTGAAGCAGTCAAAATTAGCTCCTTGGCTACACCTACAATGGTTGTCAATCATTTCGACATCAGCTGTGACCGGTTCAGAAGAACCCACATTTAATTTGAGAGGTTATGTAACCTTTATTCCTTCCGCGCCGACAAATTATAGTTCCCTGTGTGCTGTGTAACCACTGTAACCAGAGTGCTACGGACTGGTTTAAATTTGCATCAGCTTGCGCCAATATGGGCAGCGGCACAATGGGGGCACATACATTTAGTAATTTTGCTGACGCTTTTATCCAAAGCAACAAGTCATCAGGAAGGGCACAACTATATCAGCTGAGTAACAATGTTCATCAAAGTGTTGAGTGCTACAGTGTAGGTTAGTATATTAGGACAAGCATAGACGCCTACATAATGGAGCAGTGGAAGCATGTGCCCCACCAGTATTGAGCTTGGGGGGGCAAACATCTGATTTTGCACCCCCACTTTTTGATCATATGAAAAATATGATATACCCCCCCCCCCCAATATATAAATCTAACCATAACTACGTAATTTCAATCAAATTAATAATACGCAATGACACTTAATAACAAGTTTTTAAGTTTCCAAAGATTGCGAACCCCCCCCCCCTGCCCCATTATGGTTTGATCCAGTGCCTCCCATCTCCAGCGCTTAGACCTTGGTGCAGCCTGCAGGTAGGCTGAGTGTAAATATCAAAGCCCACAGAGTGTGTCATAATATTGGTGGCAGGCAGGCAGGCTTTTCCAGTAAGTTGTTCAAATAAAAGGATTATGTTAGACATGTCTTTACTATTGATTGATAGAACTTCTACGGTTCTACCACGCAATACAATAAAAGTGTTTCACGGTCCCGAAATGCGATCTGGTCATACGGTTTCCTCTAATAAATAATAATAACGTTTCCCTCTCTGGTTGGCGTTCAAGTTTCAAGTTCAAGTTTCAAGTTTCTTTAATAGTTGTCATACAGAAGTACAGAATACTTTTGTACAAAATGCTTCTTACTGTTGCGCTCCAGAGACTGTGCATGACAAGATAAGTATGAAATAAAAACATAGTAAAAATTAGAAGTAAAAAAAGAGGTCACAGTGTTCAGTTTAGACATATGTACAATGTTCGTAGACGTAGTTACCATACAATATACAATACTGTGCAGTGTACTAATATACAATGCTATATAGTGCAAGGCATAAATGGACGAGGTGCAGTTTAGGTACAATTCACAGTAGGTGTACGAGTTGTAGTGCAAATCCTTTATCAATAAATATAAAGTGTAAGTGTGTTTGTGTGATCTAAAGTGTGGAGAGTGGGTGCTGCAGTGTGTTGTTTGTTTGAGTGAGTGTGTGCGTGTGGGTGTGTGTGCTGTGTGCATTTGATGGTTGTTGCATAGTGATTATTGTTCGTTTAGCGATTATTGTTCGTTTAGCAGCCTGATGGCCTGGGGATAGAAGCTCCTTCTGAGTCTTTCTGTGCTCGCCATAAGACTCCGGTATCGCTTGCCTGACGGCAGCAGTTCAAAGAGGCAGTTGTTCGGGTGGCTCGAGTCCTTAATAATTCTCTTAGCCTTCCCCTTAGCTTAGCGTTAGCTTTAGTGCTAGCCGCTAGCTAACGTTATCTAGATATGTGGTGTGAGCTGGATGACGTTGACTTCATTTGCAAACGTTAACGCTATCTATATGCCAGACGAGCAGTGCCGGATTAACGACGGCCGCGGCCTGGGGGCCTTTAGTGACGAGGGGCCTCCATTTTTTTTTTTTTTTTCTTTTTTTATCGATGTCATGACTGTGCACTGCAGACTCAGGGAGGAGGCAGAGAAGGAGAGAAAGAGACACAAGAGTTACAGGTAATGGAAATATATATTTTTTTTCTCTTTCTTATTAAAAACTTGGCCTATTTGAAAGGAGATTGATTTAATAAAAATAAATGAGCGAAAAATCAATATACAGTATATATATTAATATATTATTATTATAGTAATTGGCTATCATACTGCAATATAAACTGAGTTTTATAGTGAAAAGAGCAGCTTTATTGGTCAAGATTGAAGGCTCTATATTGCAGGAAATTGCACGTACAGGTTAATTAAATAAAAAAATATCTATCCAAACCGCCCCTTGCCTGTTCAAAAAAAAAAAAAAAAAATATATATATATATATATAATATATATATATATATATATATATATATATATATATATATATATATATATATATATATATATATATATATATATATATATATATAAAAAATATTAAAAAATATCTTGCACCCCCACTTTCAACTATAACTAGGCGGCCATGACACAAGTGCATGATGACAGTAAGGTTAGTTAGGGTTATACTTTTTAAGAAAAAAAACATTTAAAACTGGGGTGGCACCTCAGGGGCACCTGAGATTTCAGGGGGGGCACGTGCCCCTGGTGCCCCAGTGGTAAAATCGCCCCTGAGTCCTGCACTGGCTCCCCATTGCGGCACAAATCCGCTTCAAGGCCCTCGACCTGGCATATCGTGCAGCGAAGGGAACGGCTCCCGCCTACCTCTGGTCAATGGTCTCTAACTACACACCCTCAAGACCCCTCTGCATCCTCCGGCCACCTCAGACCTACTCCTATCCGAGCTCCGGAAGGGTCATCAAAGAGAAGCCGCCTATTCTCAGTCCTTGCCCCACAATGGTGGAACAAACTTCCCACCACAGTTAGGATCGCCGAAACCCGTCCAATCTTTCGCCGTCGACTAAAGACACACTTCTTCCACCAATATCTGAAATAAAAATAAATAATAAATGTAATAATAATAACTAACCTTACTGTCATGCACTTGTCCTAATATACTAACCTACACTTTAGCACTCAACACTTTAATGAACGCAGCTGATTTGAGTTGTGCCCTTCCTGATGACTTGTCGTACAGAACTTGTAAGTCGCTTTGGATGAAAGTGTCAGCTAAATGACAAAATGTAAATGTAAAAAAAAAAAAAGGAAATCTCTAAAATGAGAAGAGGATCTTAAACAGGGTCCGCCACAATTAACCCTGGCTTTTCTGTAGATAAACAACTCTGAGGACACTGAAGAATGTAAAAAGGCATACAATAATCTATTTTCCAAATGTATCGATTACTCCGTTTCATTATGTTCAGCCTTTTCATCTGTCATAGAGGGAAGTCAACATCCTTCCTGTTTACCCATTAGACACCAAAGGCATCAAAAGAAAGAAAATGGTTGTTAGAAAATGAAAGGTGACTCATTTGCCAAGAGAGGGAGGGAGAATAAGCCCTAAAGATGTGACTAGTATGTATAATTATCAAGTCTGGGATGAGAGCTATGTCTCAGGCCTTAGCTAGATATTATGTATGTGGCCTGGGACTAGGTACAGATGGAGCAGAGTAAAAGTAACAATGGTTTATTGATAACCTAAACAAGTGTAAAACATATCAAAATACAATGGGGGGTGGAAGTCAGTAAATCAGTAGTGTCAGGATTGTGTGTGAGCGGTAATGTAGTGAGTGGGGTGTTGTATGGTGAAAAGGATTATCGAAATAATAAAGTGGAGCATGGAGCAGAGGAACGAGTAATCCATCTTCCTCTCTCCTTCTGGTACTGGTGCAGCTGGGCTTTATGCAGTAACATTGGGAACACCGGGCCCAGGTGTTCCCAATGTCCAACGAGCCGACCACACCCACTGCAACACACAGAAGACAGAGAAACACAGCCCAGTGCCCAAAAGAGGCGGGGTAGTCACAATGTCTATAAATCCGCAGTGGGTCACCAGACTACATGTTTAATGTCTAATTAAAATAACATGCAAGTTCCAATGTTTTTTTAACATTATACCTTTGTCTTTTTGCCATTTTATTATAAAACACATTACAGACATAGACATTACATTTGTAATGGAAATTATTACTAAATACTAACTGTCTCAAGTGATGTAGCAGATGTCGACCCAGTCACCCCCAACACACTCTTGATGGGGCGGCTGGACCCCGCGCTACCCCAGACAATGTACAGGCCTGAAGAAGCGAACGGCCGAAGAATGTGGAGGTACAATCAAGTATTGGCTGACAAGTTTTGGAACAGCTTCCTACTCCACTACCTACCGTCTCTACAGACCCGCCAGAAATGGGTAAAAGAGAGAGACAATTTGACAGAAGGAACAGTCGTCATGATTATCGACCAGTCACTACCCCGAGCTATGTGGCCGGCTGGCCGCGTAAGCAAAGTGATCACCGGTGCCGACGGAAAGGTCCGAGCAGCTGAAGTGCTCGTCCAAGGGCGGACCTACACCCGACCCGTGGCGAGGCTAATAGAACTGCCAAGGCTCCCCGATACTATCGATGACGACCATGACCCCATGACTTTGTGAACTGACTGACCCTCACAGCAGACATTGAGTAGTGGACAGTGCGGTTAATCTGTCTCTGTTTAGCTAATTAGGTGGGACTAATTAGGGGGCGGCTGTTACAAAGGATCAGATTAAACCGAATATATATATTTATTTATTGATATATATTGCATAGTATTTGTATATCGTTTGATATCCCTTGTATATTCCTTGTACATATACACGGAATATCCCTTTAGTCCAGCCCATAATATTTCATTCTCCTATTGGACAGTGGTCCACCGGCGCCAGGGACCGGCCCCCGGAGCCAAGTTCAAAGTCACCGACACGACATGTCTGTACTTGCCCCGGCCCTGCCCAGGGATACGGCGACAGAAATGAGAGTGGCACTATTTGTTCACCGTGCATATAAATACGGCGCAGGTGAATATAGAAGTCCCTTCTTAGCTTTAGTATGTTACCCACTAAGTGAAGCCTCACCCACGATACAACGTGCGGTGAAGTATGGCCTGTTTGGCCTCAGAATAGAGCATCGAGACCGCGTGCGAATTAGTAACTGAATTGTCAGAGTTTGGCGCTATACCGTCGAGTGCGACATATTTCTATTGAGTCTTTAATAGTCTATTTGTGTATAGTGTATCGTGCGGTTAGAATTCTATAGTGACCAGCATCTCCAACGCTTTCTCGTATTAGCTAGAGTTCTTATCCAGGCTGGGCCGACCGCATGGCGCTTTCACCCGAGGAGACCTAGGCGAGAACCGTATGGACATGTACACTGGATTAATCTACCCGACGACTACATAGCCCTTTGCGGCTGGAATATATTTGCTTTGGTCCTATGATTTATGGAGCGGATAATCGCCGACGCCTGCACGTGTTGGATTTACCCCGAGAGGAGTCAAGTCGAGTCGGCGCTCAGAGAGCCTGAGGCCGCCTAGCTTTCTTCACTGTAGAGCTACAGTCTACAAGAGAACCAAGCTGTATTCGTCTGTGGATCAAGAGACTACTGCACCGGCTTCTGTACCTGAAGTCTCCCTAGTCATCGTTGACCAGACGTCCTACTACCGACAGATCTTCTACCCCCTTGCTGGCTTACAACCAGTGGGAACCCCTTCCAGTATCTCCCGCTATTACTAGTGTACCATAGATATAATTCCCTAAGATTCAGGTTGTATAATTACCTCCTGCGTAACCAGAGAATGGACATTCGTTATTGATTTGCCTACGCATACTCCTTTGCCTTACAAGTGCATTCAAAGAATAATGTAAAGTATCCTATGTACCTTTTGCTCCATTAAATACTTGATTAATACCTTTGACTGGAACCGATTTCATTGTGGGAAGTGTTCATCATATTCATATATCGTGTACTGTATGGCCAGTAATTAAAGTACATAAAGCGGTAGTGGTTTAATGATACCATACTTATCAATACAGTCAGGGAATTGTACCCCTCAGTTACAATTGGTCCTTCGAGCCGGAGGGTAACTAGTGTAATATTAATATAGTGGTATTAATATTGAAATGGCCTATGATGAACACTCCACAAAACGGTCCTCCTAAAGTAGATCGCCCGCAGCGTAGACGGCAGCCACCTCAGTACTTAGAGGATTACGTTGCCAGTATACTACCTATCCTTCTACAGACGGTAAACGCGGAAAAAGTAGAAAGTAAAATTATGTCCGACCCTATCAACCAGGCTACCCCGCCAACAGAGGCCCTAGTGGGTTCTAATGTAACTGACCAAGCTCACGGTAGGGACCAGGAGGGAACTGACACGACTTTACCCCCCGCCAAGACCGAAGAAGTAGTCCCCGGAGAGCTCCAGGAGAAAGACAACCCTCCAGAGATGGAACTCTGCCCGGTACAAGAAGAGGAGAGCGCCCAGGAGATAGAGCTCCAGGACTCCCCGCAGGAGAACGCATCTCCAACGAGTACTGCCAGGAGCGGATCACCTCAACCAGCGTCTTCCCCCAGCGAGGCGGACAAGATGCTGGCACAGGCGTTCCTCGCCAGCCTAGCAGCCTCAACAGAGCGCGATCGACTCCAAGCACAGACGCTTAGTGAGCGCGAACATTCTTCCATGGAAAGAGAACGCCTCCAAGCGCAGCAACGGAGCGACGAAGATCGTATACGTCTAGAGATTAGACGCCTTCAGACGGAAGAGAATATGGTAAGAGACCACGCCGAAGCCCAGCGCGCCGCCGCCGAAGCCCAGCGCGCCGCTGCCGGTGCCCAAAGAGAAGCAGAGCGCGACATCGCTCTCACCAAGCGCGAAGCCGAGCGCGACCGATTACAAGTGCAGCTAATGGAGCAGCTGATCGCCAGGGCAACACCCCCTCCCTCCGCACGGGGTTCCAGGGCCTCGTCAAGACACGGGTCAAGGGCACCCTCCCCTAACCGAGCAAGCGACCCTGAGCCCGACCACCAGAGAGAGCCTATACCCCCCTCCGAACTCCTTCCCCGACCGGTCCCAGTGAGACCCAGCTACAAGGAAGGAACGGTATACACCGCGGAGAGGCTAAATAGACGACTACAGGATCTAGAGGACCTGACAGAGGAAGAAGAAGAGGGAGAGGAGGAGAGTCAAGCCCGACAGCAGCACAGTACTCCACAGGACCAGGAGGTCCAGTACAGCCCAGGCTCTACCCCCGCGGCTCTGCGCTACAGACCCCCGACTCAATTCACGGGTGAGATTGACGCACGACCAGTCCCGAGGAATAGCACCTGGATACGCGGGCCATGGTACCCTGCCGGTACCAGCCCACCGAGAGGCGTAAGAGGAGACTCGCCTAGGAGGCCTCTCTTCCAACGCTCACCGATGTGCCAGCCATCTACGGCATCATACATTGGCACACCGACGTTTCCAGACTTCACCCATGAGAACAGAGCACAGTACACGGAGCTACGGATGTGCTTAGAGACAATGATGGCTGATGTAGCTGATGAACGCCACAAGTATGCTATCCTATTGAAGCACCTCAAGGTGCCCCGAGCGCACAATATAGCGCTGGCCTATGCCACCTCTACTACCCCATACACAGCGGCTCTAGCAGCACTCGACCAAAGATATGGACGCATATGGGACTACGTAATACAAGAGATAAGGCATATTGACCGCCTACCCCCAGCAACAGACAATCGCTCACTAGACGACCTGTCTATCAAGGTACAATCCCTGGTAGGGATGCTGGGGGCGCAACGAGAAAAGGGTATGCACGAACTATACGCAAACTCTAATGTCGAGAGGATTTTAGAGAAGCTTCCACCCGCCCGACAAGAGCGCTTCAGGCGGCAAAGAGACCACCGTGATCCTAACGGTCCCGAGCCATCCCTCCTAGACCTAGCCGACTTCCTGGCGAGAGAAGTCAGCAGCCTGCGATTGGATACGTTCGTGCGGAGCACACCAAGCTCCAGAGAGGGACCTAGGAGAGCAAACGATGGCCGAAGATTGGTGACTGTCATGCACCAATCAGAACCAGTACCGAGCAGCAAGAACCACAGTACCCCCTCGATGAAAGAGAAGTGGAAGATGGTGTGCCCGTACTGCGAGAAAGAACACTGGTTGTCACAATGTGACACATTCAAGAAGATGACCGCCGACGAAGTGGGTCAATGGATAAAGTCCAACCGACGCTGTTACCGATGTGCGCGCAGTCACATGGCAGCCGAGTGCCGCTTAAAGAAGAGGTGTAGTCGGTGTGACGGAGCCCACCTAGATGTCCTACACGACAGTAACAGAAGAAAGCCTGCACCCTCAAGCAGCACAAAGGCAAGTGTTATGTACATTGACCCCGCCAGCAGCGGGGGCGCCTGAGTGCTCTTAAAGGTGGTCCGCGTAACACTGAGTTACCAAGACAAGGTCATGGACACTTACGCCGTCCTTGACGACGGGTCAGAGAAGACCCTTCTCCTCGCATCCGCTGCGGCCCAGCTGGGGCTGCGGGGGAGCGAAAACCAGATGACGATTCGGACAATAAGAAGAGATCTAAAGACGATAAAGGGCGAGAATGTCTCCTTCACTATCGCAGCAAGCGGGCAGCCAGAGAGACGGTATAGGATTACTAATGCTTTCACCAGCCAAGAAATAGGCCTGTCGCAGTACACCTACCCCATCGCCAAGCTGATGGATAAATATGTGCACCTGCGTCAACTACCTATCCCGCTCATAGACGGTGCCACCCCGACCCTGCTGATAGGCTCCGACCATGCAGACCTCATAGTCCCGATAGACCGGGTCCACACAGGGCCCAGAGGCTGTCCTGCAGCAGTCGAGACCCGCCTAGGATGGACATTACAAGGCTCCCTCGCTAAGTCTCTTAACCGAACAGCAGCCACTAGCTGCCTCCACTCCAGAGTGACAGAAGAAGACACCACCCTCCTACAGCATGGCGAGAGGCTATGGACACTAGAGACAATGCCCTTTAAGAACGAAAAGAAAGACATTCGTTCCAAGGAAGACATTTACGCCATAGCACTCCTCGAGCAAGGGACAAAGAGAGTCAAAGTCAACGGAGTGATGAGATACGCAACTCCACTCCTGAGGCGAGAGGGTATGCCCACCTTCCACGCCCCAAAAGAAGCGACGGAGCGGTATCTATTGAACACAGAGCGGCGCCTAGCCAGAGACCCCGCTCAAGAGACTGTGTACCGCGCTGAGATTAACAAGCTAATCACAGCGGGACACATAAAGAAAATTGACATTAAAGAGGCCGATCAGACGACCGAATCATGGTACGTGCCGCACCACAAAGTCCACCACAACGGCAAGGATCGTATTGTGTTCAACTGCAGCTACCAGATCGGATCACAAAATCTGAATAAAGAGCTCTTGCCCGGCCCAACACTCGGCCCCTCCCTACTAGGCGTGTTACTACGTTTCCGCCAGGACAAGGTGGCCATCAGCGGCAACATCAAAGGGATGTTCCTGCAGGTGAGACTGGTGGAGGAGGACAAGCCCCTGCTGCGGTTCCTATGGAGAGAGAGGATCGGGGATGAGCAACCAGCCATCTATCAATGGGAAGTCCTCCCTTTCGGAACCACATGCAGCCCATGCTGTGCTACGTTTGCACTGCAAAAACACGTCGCAGAGGACCCAGCAGCTGATGAAGAGGTCCGAAAAAGTGTAGAAAATAGTTTCTACGTGGACAACTGTCTGCAAAGCGTCTCGACGCCAGAAGAAGCCGAGGCCCTTCTACTCAAGCTCCGCGCCTCCCTGATCAAAGGCGGCTTTGATCTCAGGCAGTGGGCCTGCAGCGACCCGCAAGTATTGCGCAGCCTCTCCCCCGAGGACAAGGCAGCAAGCAGCGAGACCTGGATGGCGACCATCCCAGGAGAAGCCCAAGAAATGACATTAGGACTAGTCTGGCGCTTCAAAACAGACTCGCTCCATTATAAACACACACCCCTGACCAAGGAGGAGGGAAGGTCGACTGCACTACCGACCACCAGACGGAGTGTATACAGAACACTCGCCAGACAATATGACCCGTTGGGATGTATTCTACCTTACACCACCAGGGCAAAGATGATTGTAAGAGCGTTATGGGACAAGGACCAGGGCTGGGACGACCCCATACCCGAACACCTTGCATCCACATGGAGAGAGTGGGAGACGGAACTCAGCTCACTCCCAGGTGTTAACATACGCTGCAGCTACTTCCCACCCACAGTGAGGCCGGAGACGTGCCAGATGGACCTGCACGTCTTCAGCGACGCCTCCGAAGTAGCCTACGGCTCGGTGGCCTACTTGCGTGCCCGAGAGGAGGGAGGAGAAATACATACTGCTTTCATCCTGGCTCGTTCAAGAATAGCCATACGAATGCAACAATCTATCCCGCGTCTAGAGCTCTGCGCAGCCCTAGCAGGAGCGCACCTCGCCACGTTAATCCAACGTGAACTCACCATTCCGGTGCAAAGAACAATCTTGTGGTCAGACTCCACGACAGTACTCACATGGATCCGGTCTGATTCGTGCAGATACAAGGTCTTCGTGGGGGTCAGAGTCACAGAGATTCAAGATTTAACAGAAGTAGCAAGCTGGAGGTATGTGGATACAAAACACAACCCAGCTGACGTCATCACCCGGGGAATGTCCCTGGATGACCTCACCCGTCACAACCCATACAGTGATGGACCAGAGTTTCTCAAGCTCCCGGAAGAAGAGTGGCCTACACCCACCCCACGGGAGGCGAGTAAAGAGGAGGCCGAAAACAAGAAATCTGTGTTCTGTGGATTGAACACACTCGTCTCCACAGACCCCGACATAGACGATTGCCTCACCCTAGAGAGTGCGCAGCTAAAGACATTTCTGTGGCACCACCCAGAGGTTCAGCCCACTACTGACATTTCAGCAGCTGACTACGAAGAAGCAGAACTTCTTCTACTACAACGAGCCCAGAGAGACTCGTTCCCCGATGAGCTAGACTGTCTACAGGGAGCAAAGCCCGTCCCATCAGACAGCAGACTGCTCCACCTAGCACCCGAGAGCGACGCCCATAGTCTCATCAGAGTGGGTGGTCGTCTGCGGAGAGCCCCAGACTTACCGGATGACGTCAAGTACCCGATAGTCTTGAACAGCCGACACAAGGTCACAGAGCTGATCATAAAGAAATACGACGAGGATGTGCACCACGCAGGGGCAGAGAGAGTCTTCGCGGAGATCAGACGTCGTTATTGGATACTGCAAGGGAGAGAAGCAGTGCGGCGCTTCCAGCGAACCTGTCTAGACTGTCGTAAGTGGCGAGCGCAGCCCAGTATACCCCGGATGGCTGACCTACCTCCCTGTCGCCTCCGACTCGGCGACAAGCCCTTTCACTCCACCGGTATGGACTGTTTCGGCCCGCTGTATATAAAGAAAGGAAGAGGCACCGAGAAGCGGTGGGGTATTGTATTCAAATGCATGACCACCCGAGCGATGCATATAGAACTCCTTCCAACCATGAGCACAGACTCATTCCTTATGGCCTTCCGAAGATTCACATCGCGGAAAGGCAAACCGTCTATATTGTTGTCTGATCACGGGACAAACTTCAAAGGCGGAGAAAGAGAGCTGAGAGAGAGCTTCCAAGCTATGGGCCCAGAACTTAAGACCCACCTCGCTCCATCCCAGATTGACTTCCAGTTTAATCCCCCGAACGCACCTCACTTCGGTGGAACTTGGGAACGAGAAGTACGTTCAATAAAGACAGCCCTGTACGCCGTGCTTGGGGCCCAGACCGTGGCGGAGGAAGTCCTAATGACAGTCCTCACGGAGATCGAGGGAGTGTTGAACTCAAAGCCCCTCGGTTACGTCTCAAGTGATGTAGCAGATGTCGACCCAGTCACCCCCAACACACTCTTGATGGGGCGGCTGGACCCCGCGCTACCCCAGACAATGTACAGGCCTGAAGAAGCGAACGGCCGAAGAATGTGGAGGTACAATCAAGTATTGGCTGACAAGTTTTGGAACAGCTTCCTACTCCACTACCTACCGTCTCTACAGACCCGCCAGAAATGGGTAAAAGAGAGAGACAAT
Organism: Notolepis coatsorum; assembly: GCF_963971535.1. Classification (NCBI taxonomy): domain Eukaryota; kingdom Metazoa; phylum Chordata; class Actinopteri; order Aulopiformes; family Paralepididae; genus Notolepis; species Notolepis coatsorum. The sequence continues at coordinate 292,368,902 of NC_140165.1, forward strand.
TTGACAGAAGGAACAGTCGTCATGATTATCGACCAGTCACTACCCCGAGCTATGTGGCCGGCTGGCCGCGTAAGCAAAGTGATCACCGGTGCCGACGGAAAGGTCCGAGCAGCTGAAGTGCTCGTCCAAGGGCGGACCTACACCCGACCCGTGGCGAGGCTAATAGAACTGCCAAGGCTCCCCGATACTATCGATGACGACCATGACCCCATGACTTTGTGAACTGACTGACCCTCACAGCAGACATTGAGTAGTGGACAGTGCGGTTAATCTGTCTCTGTTTAGCTAATTAGGTGGGACTAATTAGGGGGCGGCTGTTACAAAGGATCAGATTAAACCGAATATATATATTTATTTATTGATATATATTGCATAGTATTTGTATATCGTTTGATATCCCTTGTATATTCCTTGTACATATACACGGAATATCCCTTTAGTCCAGCCCATAATATTTCATTCTCCTATTGGACAGTGGTCCACCGGCGCCAGGGACCGGCCCCCGGAGCCAAGTTCAAAGTCACCGACACGACATGTCTGTACTTGCCCCGGCCCTGCCCAGGGATACGGCGACAGAAATGAGAGTGGCACTATTTGTTCACCGTGCATATAAATACGGCGCAGGTGAATATAGAAGTCCCTTCTTAGCTTTAGTATGTTACCCACTAAGTGAAGCCTCACCCACGATACAACGTGCGGTGAAGTATGGCCTGTTTGGCCTCAGAATAGAGCATCGAGACCGCGTGCGAATTAGTAACTGAATTGTCAGAGTTTGGCGCTATACCGTCGAGTGCGACATATTTCTATTGAGTCTTTAATAGTCTATTTGTGTATAGTGTATCGTGCGGTTAGAATTCTATAGTGACCAGCATCTCCAACGCTTTCTCGTATTAGCTAGAGTTCTTATCCAGGCTGGGCCGACCGCATGGCGCTTTCACCCGAGGAGACCTAGGCGAGAACCGTATGGACATGTACACTGGATTAATCTACCCGACGACTACATAGCCCTTTGCGGCTGGAATATATTTGCTTTGGTCCTATGATTTATGGAGCGGATAATCGCCGACGCCTGCACGTGTTGGATTTACCCCGAGAGGAGTCAAGTCGAGTCGGCGCTCAGAGAGCCTGAGGCCGCCTAGCTTTCTTCACTGTAGAGCTACAGTCTACAAGAGAACCAAGCTGTATTCGTCTGTGGATCAAGAGACTACTGCACCGCAGGGGCGGAGCTATAGGCGCGGCTGGGGAGGCAGCTGCCTTAGGGCCCGCCCACCGTCTGGCGGGAGGGGGGGCCCGGGCCCCGGGCCCCCCCTCCGGCCCCGGGCCCAGGCCCGGGACTGAATGGAGTTGCCGTTCGCGTGTGGGACTGGATCGAACACAACTGGTGGTAACGGCAACTGGGACTGGTGCGTTTGTTTTGATTCTAGGCTCCTCCCGTTTTGCCAGTACTGTGGTACGAGTACGACTGATAGCGTGTGGTTTAGGAACAGGGCGTTTTGCACAAATCCAGCGCTCCCTTTCCTTGGCTGTGACGTAGCCACGTAAATCTCACAAGCAGCGCGGAGGTGATATTTTTCTCTGATGTCGCGTTCACGTTACGTGGGAAGAATCGGAAGAATCAGCTTCCGACTGGGAAAAACCATTCACGTCAGCCTCCTAGTTGTAATTCCTACTAGGACATATGGGATTTTTTATAGACCCCGATATCTCCCACTTCGCGTCACGAATTGCGGAAGTATGGATGTGGGCGTTTTGATCGAGTCAATGCGTGAAGGCTTCCTAGTTGTAGCAACGAGATGTCCTCTGGTTCTTCCGCTTCTTCCCACGTAACGTGAACGCGACATCAGAGAAACATATCGCAAGCTATGTTCAACATAATAAGTCACCTGAAACATGAATGAATGAATGAATGAAAACTTTATTAACAGATTGCAGAATGGGTACAGTACAGTACAGCTCAATACATACAATTGTTAAGGGGATGCAGACCAGAGAAAGACTTTCGTCTTGTTTACATCAGGGTCCCCCACATCACCACCGCTACCATGGTGTATTAAAATCCGACGACGCCGAGCAGCTAAAGGGGACATTTACCGAGGACCAGCACAAAGTGTGGATATATTATGATTTAACAAGTCTTATCTGTCCAGGACGATGACAACATTATTGCAGGTAAGCTAACTAGTACTACTAACGTTATCACGCTAGCTTGGATGCTAACTAACGTAATGTGAATGAATGAATGAATGAATGAAAACTTTATTTAACAGATTGCAGAATGGGTACAATACAGTACGGCTCGTTAAGGGGATGCAGACCAGAGAAAGACGTTTGTCTTGTTTACATCAGGGTCCCCCATTTTCAATTCATAGTGATTATAGAAAACATATACGTTACCACCTAGCCACAATCTATGGTATTTCTAGGTTACCACATGGGTGGCGCACGTGAACACTTTGTGAATTATGTGAGGGTGTATCATGATGATGGTAATTTGGCACTTAACGAACGTTACCTATCTCTTTGCCGTTTTGCATAGTGCACTGCATAGTACCAGAGATGACAAAAGTTATGTGGTAACATAGGTCGCATCACTGCCAGTAGTCGGCATATTACCCAATTCTGACTCTGGTATTAGTCAACTAACGTACTGTTAGCCAGCTACTGTAATAACGAAACTGAAATATCTAATGATGATAGTCAATCATAAAGACAGAAAACACTCTCATCACAGACAAGCTGGATCTGGCCAAATACCTAAACATGTCATGGTGAATGAATGAAAACTTTATTTAACAGATTGCAGAATGGGTACAATACAGTACAGCTCAATACATACAATTGTTAAGGGGATGCAGACCAGAGAAACACTTTCGTCTTGTTTACATCAGGGTCCCCCATTTTCAATTCATTATAACATAATGACATACAGATAGACAGTAGTGCTACATCTATACATGACATACCAGATTTGCAAATACAGTACTGAGTCCAGAAAAGAGAGTATATACATTTGACGTATTATTATTGTATTGTGATATGTTTTGTTTCATGTTGGATTTTTTTTTTTTTTTTTTTTTTTTTTTTATAATACAATAAATATCGGGGGGGGGGGGCCCGAGCTGTCAATCTCGCCTCGGGGCCCGTGGGGCATTCCAACCGCCACTGCTGCACCGGCTTCTGTACCTGAAGTCTCCCTAGTCATCGTTGACCAGACGTCCTACTACCGACAGATCTTCTACCCCCTTGCTGGCTTACAACCAGTGGGAACCCCTTCCAGTATCTCCCGCTATTACTAGTGTACCATAGATATAATTCCCTAAGATTCAGGTTGTATAATTACCTCCTGCGTAACCAGAGAATGGACATTCGTTATTGATTTGCCTACGCATACTCCTTTGCCTTACAAGTGCATTCAAAGAATAATGTAAAGTATCCTATGTACCTTTTGCTCCATTAAATACTTGATTAATACCTTTGACTGGAACCGATTTCATTGTGGGAAGTGTTCATCATATTCATATATCGTGTACTGTATGGCCAGTAATTAAAGTACATAAAGCGGTAGTGGTTTAATGATACCATACTTATCAATACAGTCAGGGAATTGTACCCCTCAGTTACAATAGCTATACATTTGTTGTTAGTGACGAATAGTGGATATATCCCTGGCCTGAATGGCCCAAATTCTCAATCCACCCCCTAATCTGAGTTTTTGAGAATAGCAGCACTTCACAAGGCTCCTTGCTATTATAAAGCAAACATAGTTGTCAAGTGTAGTAAAGATCAGTAAAAAGTAAAAAGATAAATCACTTCCTGTTTAGTGTACCATGTGTTTATCTGAAATGTGATGGTTTGGCCTATTCATTACCTAAGGGCCCTTTAACCTACCTGGTTTGGCCTGGACTTTTTGACTGTCAGTTTGAACCAGAGTTACAGGTGTGAAAGCTCCCGGACCAAATAGCCGAACAGTGGATGGTTTGGACTGTCTGACCAATTAGTTCCAGCAGGAAGTCTGCCTGCCTGCCTGCCTGCCTGCCCGCCTGCCTGCCTGCCTGCCTGCCTGCCTGCCTGCCTGCCTGCCTGCCTGCCTGCCTGCCTGCCCGCCCGCCCGCCCGCCCGCCCGCCCGCCCGTCCGTCCGTCCGTCCGTCCGTCCGTCCGTCCGTCCGTCCGTCCGTCCGTCTGTCTGTCTGTCTGTCTGTCTGTCTATCTATCCCAAAATCTAAATCCACCAAAAGCATAGTTTATTTGAAAAATGTATAATAACAGTAAACACAAGGATTGCATTTGTGTAATATAACATATGTATTGATTACAACAAAAGGTATGTTTGTCAGTATGCATAAGCACAGGCTGTCAGCTAAATTACCTACTGTAACACAGACAGTTTTTCTTACAGTAACAAAACAAGTTAGGCCTACAGTACACATCTCTTTGTGGCCTTTAAATAACTTTCTAAATAACATACTTAATTTAGACTATTCTTCAGCATTTTTTTTTATCATATGTTTATTAATCAGAACACTCACAAGAAAGTAAGAACATACCACTAGCAGAATGCTAAATACTTTTAGAATTTATTAACAATTAACAATCAGCAGGGGGGTGGTTAGAAGCAGCCGTTTGCACTCTCTCTATCTCTCAGCACTGTCCATGGGTCTGAAAGTGTTGAATTCAGGCGCATTGCTGCATTTTAGATTGAGTTAGGTAATAATGGGTGGGACAGAACATGATAAATGTCTATGTAAGCGCTGAAAACAAGTACAATATTATAATTATTGTAAAAATTGTGGTGAAAACCAGGACAATTTGGTAGCAAATTTTGAAAAGGGAGCCTCTCTGGTAGTGGACGGGGGAATCCATAACATTGTTGGTCAGGGATATAACAATACTGAGACATTTATTTGTAGCCTCAATTCTGTATTATTTCTTCTTTGTTTTGTTTGCGTACTGTGTGCAATTCATGAAGGAACCGTGTTGAAGTCAGAGGTTCTATTTAGGATTGTTAGTAACTGTCTAACTGCATATATAACTGTTTCCACTAGAGGGCGCTCTAGGCGGAGCCACTCAAGACACCACCAGGTGACGAGTATAAATAGAGATGTCTCCTCCTACTCTACCTCTTTCCCCCCAACCTCTCAGTGAGAGGAGACCTCATGTGCTGCTGCTCATACCATGTGAATGAATAAACCACGCCGCTTAAAGGCTAAACATAGAAACCATGCCTCTTGACCATATTATTGTCGCCCTATAGCCGGATTCTGTCAACAAACCGATGTCCAGATAATGAAAGTAAGCTCAGAACCTCCTCACTTCACCATATATATTTCACTATACTTAGCCAAAGGATCTTCTTTACTCCACTTTCAATCGACAATAGAAATCTTATCAAACCTTTAACATAGAGTAGATAAATGGCAACTTGCAATGTTGAAAAATCTGGGGGCGATAGAGCATATTGCCACTGACTCACAGTCAGCCACGTATGAATGGAAATGCTTGCCTGAGGAAACACGAACCAAAAGCCATGTACGGAGGTGTAACTTCTCCATCCCCTGACACAGTACACTTGTTTAAATGTATCTTCCCCTTCACAGAGGACGCCTTGGGGTAGTTTTACATCTGTATGTTTCCTGAGTTGTTATATTAAGTGGGGACAACATCTCGTCTCCAAGGGGCGTGACTCAGACGTTTGATTTAAGCACACCGTAGAGGTTGCTTAATTTGGTTTTGGAGAACGTGCCCCACTCAGCGCGTTCCAAACTTCAAGGTGTGTGGGGGAAATGCAGTCCCCAGCAACAGGTTCACTTGGGGGTAGAGATCTGTGTAAACTGAGGCGCATCCAGCAAAGTGACGCGGCTCTGTTAGTGCCGGCTTAACTGCCCCGCCAAGCGGTATTATCACTCTTGGCATGGTGGCTTGGGGAAGTCGTAAGTTTCAGGTTCCAGCCCCAGCCGGCCTATGGGCCTATTGATGTCAGGAGTGAGATGGTGTGGACTAATGGTTCTCATGTGTGATGGAAATGTTGTATTTAGACTGCATATACTCTATTGTAAGATGTTCAATAACGTGTTAACTGCATACCAAGAGTGAAAACTGCTGATATTTGAATATGTCTGTTTGCATATAGGCCTACTGAGATGAATAAAACCGCTAAACCTTTCGAGTGTTCTTTCCTCAACTAAACACTGTAGTTGCACACACTAGAAGTTGAAACCCCCCGTTCAATGTATTGTTCCCAATTAGCCTCAGCCTGGCTTATCTGCCACGTGCCAGGCTCTACTGGACAGAAGAGCCCTTCTCAAAACCAGCTGAAAAGATAATTAAATTGGCTGAGATGTTTCTGCAGAGACGTAATCGTGTGGAACCTTGCATGGCAGCCCGCTTAGCAAACAAAGACCATCTGACAGGTCAGATAGGTTAATAGTTGGTCCGGCAGGAAGCAAAGAGAATATCAGATGCCCATATTTAGCAATGTGTTACTGAATAAACACAAAAACAACCAATCAGGAGATGTGTTTATTAAAGATGAACATACGTGGCTATTATTATGCGACTCTCTCCTTTGTGACTGTCTATAGTATATGAGTATGTAACTGTATTTTTTCAGATTATTATCCGATTATCTCTGTACTTGGCATTGGATCCATATTTGCAAATATGCAGAGTATTCTCACACCTTATTAGACACCTTATTAGACGAAATATTTAATATCCAGGACACAACTCACTTGATGCTGCAGCACACATGCTGTGTCAACTAACATTTCAGGAGGGTGTAAACTATTAGTTACAAGGGCTCAGTTATAAGCTCTTGATAGCCCTGCGCTAGTATGATCAATCTCTCCAATTCGTCAGGGAAGGAAAGATCTGTCGGCTGCAACTGATTGTTTCTCATCACGCGATGTGAAGTGCGGCTCACCGCAGCGTTCCAAGAAGTTGAGATATTTTGGGTTGCGCCCAAGAAACAAACGAGGCACTTGGGACAGGTACTCACCACTAGGGCATCGCTCTCACTTGTGTGTGCACTTGCCGCATGTTTACAATTGAATACAATTGATTTGAGAGCACGAGCGCATTAATATACAAGTGGAAATTAGAATAGAATGATCAGGCAAGAGAAAATATACAGTAAGTCACTACTGGCCAAGGAGCAAATTTTATTCACTTAGGCTGTAACAGTAGGCTGTTATTATTATTATATGTAAAGGGGAAAATTTTATATTTTCTATGCACATTTGAGCAAGGTGTCAAGGCACACCTGAACTGACTTCCAGGCACACCAGTATGGCTTGGCCCATCGTTTGAGAACCACAGGCTGGCCATCAGAGAGGAGTTGACCTCACTATGGGCTTGAGCGTGGCTGTGTCCCTCTTGCTGCAACCCTGGTAGGACCCAACTGTCTCCCAAGCTATGCATATAGCCATTTTGTCATGGTAGTAGTGTTTGAGGTTTGAGGGCTTGGGGGGAATTGAGGTCCCAGGTATGAGTCTCAGTCCCACTGAGCAGCACTGTAGCACAGAGAGACCAACCTTTGTTTATTTGTTTATTTGTTTATTCTTATTCGCACTTACAAACATACATTCTGGAATAAAATAAGTAAAAAGAAGAACAGTTAGAATGTGCAGGAAAGGTCAAAAACCCCAAGGGCTTATAGTATGCGACCTCCCCTCTTAAACCTATATAGGATAACTACACAAACCCCCCCCCCCCACATTATGCACAAACACATGCGCATATCCCTCTCTCATACACACAGATACATACAATACAGTATTATACAACTATTATAATGTTTTGGGAAAAATATTTAAAAGACTTTACACAAATACACATGGATACTATAGACTACAGGATCTGTAGTTCTTTTTTAAGCTTACTTTTAAATATATTTAAAGTGGAACATGTTTCTATTAGATTTTGTATATAATTCCACATCACTGCACCTTGATAAACAAATGAGAATTTGGCAACAGAGGTCCTACAGAAAGGAATGCGTATGTCTTTATTTCTTCTTGTGAGATGTGCATGATAAGAGACCAACCTTGACTTGTCATTGAAAAGACCACCAGACGTCTGCATTTGAAACGCTACAATAAGTTGAACACACCTATCAATTCAACCATTCAATCAAAAGAGGGAAACTATCTTTTGATTACAGTCGAACTTCGAAGACACTGAATTAACATATTGTCAGTCCAACCAATGTATTAGAATGCTGTAGTTTGGTGCCTTGGATCTTATTTGTGCAAATGCCTGCCTGCCTGTATGCAAACCAGCCGTAATGTGAATTCCTTTTCTCATTATAAAATGAGCACCTTGCTGGAAATAAAATCCACCATAGCCTCATGCCTCCTCATTGCACAATAGGCATCCTGTGTCCAGATTATACATCTATCACACTGAAGTCCAAATGGGAGATTCATTCTGCAACCCAATTGGATGGTTGATTGAGACATTTCTTTTTTTGTTACATAAATGTGACAGGAAGTCTGCAATTTATTAATGAATGAAACCAGCCTATTTAAATTATTTAAAGGGCAACTTGTAATTAGCTGTATCTGTTGTTAAACATCTTTGTTGGGGGGATGTTATTGGTTGTAAACAGGGGCATAACAAGAAGTGCTGGGCCCTGTGCAAATGATGTGTCCCGGGGGGGTTGTCTCATTGAATATCAACTTCCTCATTGACACAACTGCGCCTACAATCATCTGCAAAAGAGCAATCAACCGCTTAAATATCAGCATTTTATGCTTTTTCTAATTCTCATTTGAAAACTATTCAAATTGCTAGCCTAGCTTAGCATACCCTTTTTTGGTTGTACATCGTCAAAATGTCAAGTCAGAAATGTCATTTTTGTCGGAATTGTTTGGAAGACGCTAAACATTGCAAAGCTGTCGCTCAAACAAATAAGGCTTTTACTGGTACATTTAAGTATTTCCAGGACCCACTCCATTCAAGCTCCAAGGTCTGCATATTTCCCCTGGGCTGCTGATGGACGTAGCCGGTTCAGTCAGTCTCTGGCTGAACCTCACGTTTCTAAATCACAAATACAGTATAGCTCCTATAGCATCAGCCTCCCATCTGTAATGCAATGCTTGGACACGTGGACAGAATGATAATGTGTTTATTGTCTTGCTTTTTATAACAATTAAACCACAACCACTTCACTGGTGTTTCATCTGTTGGTGGACAGGCTGAGTTAGTGGTGTGTATATTTAGCTTAAAACACAAATTTTTAGACTAGCTTTACCCTCAGCTTCTTAATCTTTATATATCAAATGTCATCTGGCTACTCTTTGATGGATCCAGTTCTGTCTTGTAGCCTATTTTCTTGTCTTGTCATTTTCATTGTGTTTTGTGTATTGTGACTTTTATTGATTATGATTTTGTACAGTATCCTTGGGTGATATGAAAGGTGCTTACAAATAAAATACATTATTATTATCATTATTATTAGCAAACTAAAAACGAATTACTCAGTAATAATATAAGTGGTCAAAGAAACACAACTTCAGTTGATAAAAGTGCAAATAATTTAAGCCATATAAACAATAGAATAATTATTCATATGCAATGCATAATAGTTCATTTATTTTAATGGCTGTAAACAATATTTGAAGTCAGCCTATGTAGCTCAGTTACTTGTTTAATTACATTTTACAGTAGTTGGGTTGTGAGGTTTCTGTCCTTGCCTTCTCACTCGTTCTGTTCCTTTAACCACCCTCGCTTTGTTTTCATTCATTTTTTCTGTCAAGTATTTCAATTCCCTCGTTCACACGTTTCTCCCCGCTGACGTCATCTGAGACGTCGCTGATTGGTTCCCTCACTTCCCCACGCTTTTCAATCACATTCCCCAGCTGTCACTGCCTTTCAATCAATCGATCCCTCATTATTTATACCCCGTTTTCCCCACCCTAAGTTGTTGGTTCGTCTTGATTTGTCGCTGGATGTTTTTCCCCGTTGCTTCTGTTTCACTGTGCTAATCTCCAGGAAATTCCTAGAAGCCTTCGCTTGGATACCTGCTCCGTGGCGCGCGCTCGCCTCCACTGTTGTTCCCGTTCCTTTTACGCAGCTCGTCTGGGTGAGTTTTTCTAGATTGACTGTCTTGACCTATTTCCGATTTTTGTGTGTAACCCTTACACTGAAGTCTACCACCTTTTTGTCAGACAGTCACTCACCCAGCCTTATCGTTTTGCCCTATCCTTTATGGAATAATATTTTGGGATCTTCCACCTCCCACTGTGTATTTACACGAAGATATTATTTCACATTTGGACTGTGTTTGGATTTTTGCTCACTGTGTATTTACACGAAGATATTGTTTTCACATTTGGACTGTGTTTGGATTTTTGCTCACTGTGTGTTTACACGAAGATAGTATTTCACATTTGGACGGTGTATGGATTTTTGCTCACTGTGTGATTACATGAAGATATTTCACTTGGGCTGTTTTTGGAATATTGCTCATCACTGTGTTGTTTAACACGAAGAATATAACACCCTGTCCTCCAGCTCGTTTCAAGTCTGCTCTGTCACTGACCCGTTCCCTCTCTCCCTCTCTCGGTCTTGCACAACATCTGAGAGGTCCGCCGTGAGAGTCTGCAGAGCGGTACAGAGGTCTGCTCCTGCTTCCCAAGACTACCCTTCCGGGAGAAGCTGCAGAGCAGCAGAACTTTGCCCCTTGTTCATTGTACCTGTTTCTTGTTGACCTGCTTTCCCTGTTTCACTTATTCTAGTCACCAAATAAACAAGCCCTTGTATTTGGCAACTCTGAATCCAACTCTCTTGTGTCGTTGCGTTTGGGGTCGGTGTCAAACCATAACATTACGAACCAACCCTGACGACCCCAGCCGACACAGAGGGGGTCAGAACCGCACTTGCATTTCAAGTCGAGTTGACCAGGGATCACGGTCTCCAACTAGAGCGGGCTGCGGCTGCGGTGCAGAACCTCAGGGACCAGGTCCTGCCTATGCAGGGTTCAATGGCCGCTATGGCGGGACAACAGTCCGAGATTCTCGCCCAGCTTAACTCGCTGGGCGACGCCGTTAATACTTTTCATCTCTCACACCCTCCAGGAACATTCCCCGCAGCCCCAGCAGATCTCGCACCTCGGGAACCCCTTCTCTCCGTCCCACGGCTGTTTGACGGTAATCCCGAGGAGTGTGCCACATTCATCATGCAATGTGAGTTGGTTTTCCGTCATCAGCCAAGCCGTTTTTCAGCTCATGGGTCCCGAGTGGCTTATATAACCAACCTACTTTCAGGCCATGCTGCCCAGTGGGTCACATCCTCCTGGGCAATGGAAGCAGATTTTTTGTTCTCCTACCCAGACTTCGTGGCGGAGCTCCGCAGAGTGTTCCACCATCCAGCCCGAGGTCTGGACCCTGGAGCCCGGTTGGGGACCTTCCGGCAAGGGAGCAGCAGGGTGACGGACTATGTCATGGAGTTTCGACTGGCGGCGGTGGAGAGCGGATGGAACGAACCTGCTCTTCGCCTAACCTTCATAAGGGGGCTCAGTGACGCAGTCCGGGACCAGCTCGCTACCAGGGAGGTGCCCGACTCCCTCGAGGAGCTGTTTAGCCTTGTCATCCGTATTGACGGACGCCTCCTGGAGAGAAGGCGCGAGAGGGCCCGACTGTCACCTCCTGAAGCACCCCGGACTCCTGGACGCCCCGTCCCCAACACTACTGTGGGTAACAGGCTTCCCCGTCCGGTGCGCGAGGAGGAACCCATGCAGCTGGGACGCTCTCATCTGAGCCAGGCGGAGCGTCAGGCAAGGCTCAGGTCCGGTCTCTGCCTCTACTGCGGAGGTGCGGGACACCGTATCGCCGACTGCCCTACCCGGCCAAAGGATCGGGCTCACCAAGACCCCGGGAGATCCTGGTGAGCCGTTTTTCCCATTCCCAGCGCCGCGCACCACCTGACCATCTGTTGAGCGTCACCCTGGCCTGGGGGGACCAACGTGCCACGGTGGAGGCCCTCATCGACTCTGGGGCAGACGAGAACTTCCTCGACTTCGAGTTTGCCACCCAAGCCAACATACCTCTTGAGGCCCTTGTGAGGCCCTTGGAGATCTTTTCGTTGGACCAACACCGCCTGGCCGACATCTCTCAACGGACCGGCCCAGTCTTGCTGACCATTGCTGGGAACCACGTAGAGAGGATCCAGTTCCTCATTACCCAATCCCCCCTTGTCCCGGTGGTCCTGGGTAGGCCCTGGCTCGCGCTGCACGAGCCCCACATCGCCTGGGCCTCCGGTACCATCAGGGGCTGGAGCTCCTCCTGTCACGCCCGCTGTCTACAGGCGGCGTCTTGTCCCCCGCCCCGGAGACCGGCTGGTGAGTTGCCCCCGGATCCCTCGTCCGTTCCTCCCGAGTACCACGACCTCATGGAGGTATTCAGTAAGACCAGGGCTCAGTCCCTTCCACCTCACCGCCCCTATGACTGCGCCATCAACCTCCGCCAAGGGGCTCCCCTTCCCGGCAGCCGCCTCTACAGTCTGACTGCCCCGGAGAAGAAGGCGATGGATCTCTACATCTCTGAGTCATTGGAAGCAGGACTCATTCGGCCTTCCTCCTCCCCGGTGGCGGCCGGGTTCTTCTTTGTTGGAAAGAAGGATGGGGACCTGCGACCCTGCATCGACTATCGTCAGCTCAACGAGATCACCATCAAGAACAAATACCCCCTACCTCTCATGAGCTCCACCTTCGAGCCACTGACCCAGGCCTCGTTCTTCACCAAGCTGGATCTCCGAAGTGCCTATCATCTTGTCCGTATCCGTGAGGGCGATGAATGGAAGACCGCCTTCAAGACCCCCAGGGGCCACTATGAGTACCTTGTGATGCCGTTCGGTCTCACCAACGCCCCGGCGGTATTCCAGGCACTCATGAACGATGTCCTCCGTGACATGCTGGAGGTGTTCGTGGTGGTGTACCTGGACGACATTCTTATCTTTTCCAGGACCCTCGAGGAACACATCCTGCATGTCCGCCGGGTGCTGGAGCGCCTCCTCCACAATCGGCTCTTCGTCAAGGCGGAGAAGTGCCGTTTCCACTCCAACTCCGTCGACTACCTGGGCTTCATCGTGGAGAAGGGCTTGACCCGAGCGGATCCTCGCAAGATCCAGGCTGTGGAGGATTGGCCGGAACCCACCACTCGGAAGGAGCTACAGAGTTTCCTCGGGTTCGCAAACTTCTACCGAAGGTTCATCCGGAACTACAGCCAAGTGGCGGAGCCTCTTACCAAGCTGACCTCCCCCGCTCTGCCGTTCGACTGGTCCCCAGCGGCATGCGCTGCGTTCCGCTCCCTCAAGAGAAGGTTCACTTCCGCTCCTATCCTGCTCCACCCTGACACCAAGAGACAGTTCATCGTGGAGGTGGACGCCTCGGATTCTGGCCTGGGCGCTGTCCTATCCCAGCGTTCTCCTTCCGACCAGAAGGTACATCCTTGCGCCTTCTACTCGCATCGCTTCCTCCCCGCCGAGAGGAACTACGACACCGGCAATCGGGAGCTACTGGCGGTAGTGGCGGCTCTGGAGGAGTGGCGTCATTGGCTAGAGGGTGCCGAGGAGCCTTTTACCATCTGGACGGACCACAAGAACCTAACGTTCATCCGCGCTTCCAGGCGCCTCAACGGTCGGCAGGCGAGATGGGCCAGTTTCCTCAGTCGGTTCGACTTCTCGCTGACCTTCCGCCCCGGTTCCCGCAACACGAAGGCCGACTCCCTGTCCCGGATGCACTCCAAGGGGGCTCCACCCTCTGAGGACCCATCTCCCATCATCCCGGAGGCCCGAGTGGTTGGAGCCATCACCTTGGGCATCGAGGGTGTGGTGAGGCGTGCCCTACGCTTCCAACGTGCTCCAAGCAACGTCCCTAGGAGCCGTCTCTTCGTCCCTGACTCTGTCCGGTCCCAGGTACTGCTGTGGGGCCATACCAGCCGGTTCGCCTGCCACCCAGGCGTCCATCGCACGTTCTCCTTCCTGGCTCGTCGTTTCTGGTGGCCCACCATGCGAAACGACGTCAAGGAGTTCGTATTGGCCTGCGCGGTCTGTGCCCGCAGCAAGGCCTCTCACCAGGCACCCTCCGGGCTCTTGCAGCCACTTCCCGTTCCAAGCCGTCCGTGGTCACATGTGGCGCTCGACTTCGTCACTGGACTACCCTCCTCCCAGGGGAACACCTGCCTTCTGACCGTGGTGGATCGATTCAGCAAGGGGGTCCACCTCGTGGCCCTCTCCAAGCTTCCCTCAGCAGCCGAGACTGCGGACCTCCTGACGCACCACGTGTTCCGCCTTCACGGTTTCCCCCAGGACATCGTCTCTGACCGGGGGCCCCAGTTCACCTCCCAGGTTTGGCGGGCTTTCTGCAAGGGATTGGGGGCAACGGTCAGTCTCTCCTCCGGCTACCATCCCCAGACAAACGGGCAGACGGAGAGGATGAACCAGAGCGTGGAGTCTGCTCTTCGGTGTGTGGCAGCCGAGAGGCCGGCATCCTGGAGTCGTTTCCTTCCCTGGGTTGAATACTCGATCAACTCAATGGTCAGTTCCGCCACCGGCCTCTCCCCCTTTGAGGCCTCCCTAGGCTACCAGCCCCCTCTTTTTCCCGCACTGGAGACGGAAGTGGCAGTTCCCTCCGTGCAGGTCCACCTCGACCGCTGCCGTCGCGTTTGGGAGATCACCAGGACCGCGCTGCTCCGGACATCTGAGCGCGCCTGTCGTGGTGCCGACCGGCGCCGGGTTCCCGCGCCGACTTACCGCCCTGGGCAGAGGGTGTGGCTCTCCGCGAAGGACCTCCCGCTACGGTCCTCGGCCAAGAAGCTCAACCCTCGCTTCGTCGGTCCTTTCGAGGTCCTGAAGGTACTCAGTCCGGCGGCCCTGCGCCTGAAGCTTCCTGCATCCATGCACATCCACCCCGTGTTCCATGTCTCCCGGGTTAAGCCCGTCTCCCTCAGTCCCCTTATGCCTCCGGCTCCTGATCCACCGCCTCCTGTGCTAGTGGATGGTCACCCCCAGTGGCAGGTCCGCCGGTTGATGGGCGTTCGTCGGCGGGGCCGGGGATTCCAATACCTGGTGGACTGGGAGGGTTACGGCCCTGAGGAGCGTAGCTGGGTCTCCCGGCAGCTCATCGTGGATCCCGGCTTGATCACCGACTTCCATCGGGCCCATCCTGACGAGCCGGGTCGGCCTGGTCGCCGGGCGGCTCCCGTTGAGGGGGGGGTACTGTGAGGTTTCTGTCCTTGCCTTCTCACTCGTTCTGTTCCTTTAACCACCCTCGCTTTGTTTTCATTCATTTTTTCTGTCAAGTATTTCAATTCCCTCGTTCACACGTTTCTCCCCGCTGACGTCATCTGAGACGTCGCTGATTGGTTCCCTCACTTCCCCACGCTTTTCAATCACATTCCCCAGCTGTCACTGCCTTTCAATCAATCGATCCCTCATTATTTATACCCCGTTTTCCCCACCCTAAGTTGTTGGTTCGTCTTGATTTGTCGCTGGATGTTTTTCCCCGTTGCTTCTGTTTCACTGTGCTAATCTCCAGGAAATTCCTAGAAGCCTTCGCTTGGATACCTGCTCCGTGGCGCGCGCTCGCCTCCACTGTTGTTCCCGTTCCTTTTACGCAGCTCGTCTGGGTGAGTTTTTCTAGATTGACTGTCTTGACCTATTTCCGATTTTCGTGTGTAACCCTTACACTGAAGTCTACCACCTTTTTGTCAGACAGTCACTCACCCAGCCTTATCGTTTTGCCCTATCCTTTATGGAATAATATTTTGGGATCTTCCACCTCCCACTGTGTATTTACACGAAGATATTATTTCACATTTGGACTGTGTTTGGATTTTTGCTCACTGTGTATTTACACGAAGATATTGTTTTCACATTTGGACTGTGTTTGGATTTTTGCTCACTGTGTGTTTACACGAAGATAGTATTTCACATTTGGACGGTGTATGGATTTTTGCTCACTGTGTGATTACATGAAGATATTTCACTTGGGCTGTTTTTGGAATATTGCTCATCACTGTGTTGTTTAACACGAAGAATATAACACCCTGTCCTCCAGCTCGTTTCAAGTCTGCTCTGTCACTGACCCGTTCCCTCTCTCCCTCTCTCGGTCTTGCACAACATCTGAGAGGTCCGCCGTGAGAGTCTGCAGAGCGGTACAGAGGTCTGCTCCTGCTTCCCAAGACTACCCTTCCGGGAGAAGCTGCAGAGCAGCAGAACTTTGCCCCTTGTTCATTGTACCTGTTTCTTGTTGACCTGCTTTCCCTGTTTCACTTATTCTAGTCACCAAATAAACAAGCCCTTGTATTTGGCAACTCTGAATCCAACTCTCTTGTGTCGTTGCGTTTGGGGTCGGTGTCAAACCATAACATGGGTGGTAGTTTAACTATAGCACATTCAAGTACTTAGTGGTTTGTTCAGTAGTTAACTACTTTGGGTCATGTAGTTAAGGTAATTCCTTACAAACAGCATATTTCTCAAGGTTTTGACTGTCCTGGTCACTAAATCAAATACACCCACACAACTGTGTCAGTCCAATTGTTGTTTGACTCTATTCCAGACTCAGATTATGACAATTTCCCTCCCATTTATTTAGGATGTAGTCTCACGAATGAATGAATCATTGCACTTATATCACGCTTTTCTAGTCACTCAAATCGCTTTACAATGCAGAGTGGAAATCGGCGCTTCCACCACCAATGTGAGCACCGCTGTTACTCGTACAATGTCAAGCCCCCTGTAGCTTGTAAAAACCATACTTAATAAGGACACGGATAGATGCTCAATCTGATGGATGAGCTGTGGGCGAGAAAGTGAAGCCGCACCGGCCTCCTGCTTTTGGTCCACGGGAGTGCCTTTCCCTCGAGGTGTGCCACACCGTGATTGACGTATTTACGACGAGACAGAAAATGTGATGGCACCAAGAAGCGCGGGTGACAGTGACGCATGACGGAACAGATTACTGCGTACAGACTGTGTCTGGAGTGAGTGGCCCCTTTGAATGGCCGATGCCTCACTTTATTGTGCTGAGATTAAGAGGCTCACCTCTGAGGGAGATGCGCTCCACAGAGCAAAGACAATGTCAGCAAAGTCTGAAGAGCCCCCAAAGACAGTTTGCTGTAGAGCCTAAAGACACGTCGTGACAGCAAGAGTCTAAATCTGATGGAGGGAAAGCTCCTTTTCTAACTCCTACTGTACCTCCTAGCTGTTGTCTGTCCGTTGTAGGGCTGTCCCCGACTAAGGATTTGGATGGTCGACTAGGATTGGCCAAAATTTTACGTTAGTCGACTATTGGTCGACAAAAAAAAAGTATAATATTTTAAATTATTATTATTATTTTTTTTTTATCATTCCATTTGGGCTGTGGGGGGTGCTTAATGTCTGAAGGAGTCGACTGAAGGCTTCTTGTCCTCTGCAAAAGCATGCAATTGGTCCACTGATGGATACATCTTGATATTTGTCTAGTCTAGTGTGTAGATGGGTGAAATCCTCTTTCAGTGCCTCTGTGCCTGTTTTCGTAGGCAGTTAGCCTCTGGTATGCATGCCATTAGTGTTAGCCACGCTTCTAGGCCTCTTTTCTTTTGGAAAGAATGATAAAAAAAATAAATAAAAAAAATTTAATAAATATCTTTTTTATAATTTTTTTTATTATATTCGACTAAGAGGTTGGCCAGTCGACTACGGTTCCTTTCGACCGATTAGTCGACTAATCGATTAATAGGGGTCAGCCCTAGTCCGTTGCGTGATCCATGAATCCCTTGCTCGTAGCGTCCGTCATCATTTTGGAAAGCTACCTGAGAGGTCGCACCCTGAATAGAAACTAGGAGCAGAGGAGTCCTCTCTCCTGTGCAAGTACCAGTTTTAAAAGCAGCAGGCACGCCTTAATGCAATGCAGAGCTTTTAGCAAATGTCGAGGACTACTTGAATTCGATAAGTGCAGCTTCTCCTCGTTCACGGTTTCTATTGATTATGATGAGTATCTTTCGTCCTCTCAGTGGAACGGCAACAACAGCAGACTGGCCACCGGGAGTACCGGGAGAGATCCAGGTGGGTCAGTCGCTCTGTGGGCCTATTTCAAAAGATTTTCTCAGAGATGTCTTCCAGTAGTGATAATCCATTAAAACGTAATTTCCCATTAGTTACAACCACTGACCTGATGGAAATCTGACGCCCCCTCCCTCTCCACTCCGTTCTGAACCAACTACCAATTGATCTCGGGTCACACGCTCTGCACATCGTACCGGTGGAAAGCTAACGTGAAGCTAAGTGGCAATAATAAATTCTAAAAATATGAAGAAGAGCAGGCTACAGGACATGCTTTGTGAAAACACCCAACGTTGAATATAGCAAGGCCTAAAAGACAAAAAGGGACATACAGTAACTGAACTGCCCATTCGGTAGTACAGAGCCCAATTACAAGTATTGTGTTGCAGGAGTGTCACACACATCCCACTGACCGTGGTAGGTCCGATGTGTATCTCCTGCTAACCGTTTACCTAATATTTTGTACAGTAAACCTGAAGTTCTCTCCCTCCCCCTCTCCATCTCTAAGCATCTCTCTCTCTCGTACCCCTTCTCTCCCTCTGTATGCGTGTGTCTCTCTCTCCCCCCTCTCTGTCACTCTTGTGTCGTCCTACCTGGAGAACTGTGTGTTTGTATGTATGTCTCTCCCTGTAGCCTCTCTCTCCCCATTTCCGTCTGTATGTGTGTCTCCATCTCTATCCCTCTCTCTCCCTCTGTGTGTCTGTTCTGAGCCTCCCCTCTATCTCTCCCTCCTGTTCCTCGGGAGAGAGAATCTAAAGCTGCAGTCATGGTCTGTAGCCTCTACTACATTATTCTATTTATATGGCTATGGACTTTATTACAGTTGTTTTGGACTTACTACATACATTTACTTTGTGCTGTATGGGCTGTGCATAGCCTAGGCTACTACAGGGAAACTTGAATTGAATTGCCAGGGGAAATCATTAATGACAATAATTATACACTGCTTTTGCCATATGTATCAATATTTGAGGTTGCGATGGTAATCGTAATACATTGCAGTAGCCTACTGGTACAGCATGCAGTACAGGATCATGCTTTTTCAAAGGTTGTTAGTAGTCTGGTATTGGTTTAGTTGAGGAACAGGGTGTTTGTGGCACCTGAGTTGACCTAGTCTGAGGCCACTGCCCCGGAGTATCCATCTATTATACTTATAAGTGGTGGTATTAAAGGAACATGCCAACATTTTGGGAAATAGCTTATCGTCTTCTCCAGAGAGAGACAAGAAGATACATACCAGTTTCCTCTCTGTGCGTTCAGTAGAACGCTATCTGGCTGCATGTTAGCCTAGCTTAGCACAATGAATGGAAGCGGACATTGCCGGTTAGCCTAGGCATTGTCCAACTAACACCTCTCCCGAAGGCTAACCAGCACTGTCCGCTTCCATTCATTGTGTCAACAACATGTCACCCACTAGCGTTCATAGACTCTTGATACGGACATGCTGAAGTTGGCAAGCTAACTGTGCTACAGTACATGTGTAACGGTTGTGATATCGTCAGTCGTCACCTTAAATTTCGATGCCCCCAGGGAGTTTCGAACCTGTGGTCTCCCACACCGCGGGCAACAGCACAGACCGCTATACCAAGAAGTGAACTGACTCCTTTGAAACGTGTCTGTGTCTTTTGAGGGTGAGAGTGAGTTTAATCCATAGTACCGCTACTCGCCCCAGTCACTTCACAACATCGGAAGTCCATCGTGACTGCGCTTCGCGGTACCATCCGTTACACATGGACCAAAACACTGCTACTACTGCTAGCCAAAGAAAACACATCCTGTACCAAAACCCTGTTTTCTCAAGAAATCTTTGTTTCCATGAGTGGAGTGGCCTGCTGCAGACAGAGTGGAGGCAGACCAGGCTGCAGAAACAAATTAGTGGGGGGCATAAAATGTTCTCTGGGACGCACAATGGTTTTTCAACACAGGTTGCCTTTTATACGTTTCAGCTGGGCCAACGGCGCTGTGGCTTGCTTGGCGCTGCCCACGGTGCTGAACTAAACAGCAGAGAGGCAATTGAAAAATCTAATTTCTCTCTATCTTAAGAACATTCACTTATACTAAAACAGACTGAACGGATATATATAACAGACCTGCTGGGGCAGCGGACTGAGAGCAGGGGACACAAACAGGCTGGATAAGATGGTCAGGAAGGCCAGTAGCGTGGTTGGGGTGGAGCTGGACTCTAGCGAGGGTGGCGGAGAGGAGGAACCTTGCTAAGCTCCAGGCCATCAGGGAAAACCCCTCCCACCCACTATACACAGACTTGGCTGACAGGAGGAGCATAGGCTCACACTACCTAAATGCAGCACTGAACGGCACAGGAAGTCCTTCATTCCAACAGCCATCAGACTATACAACGCATCACTGTGCCTCACTGCATCACTGAGCACAGAGTGACAGTTACCATCTTCCTGGACTCTTACTTTTTAAATAGCACTGTGCAATATTACACCTACTGTAGACTTCAGTATATTTTTACTGTATTTATTTACTGTATCTTTTATTCTATTTTATTCTATTTCATTTTATTCTATTCTTAGGCCATTTGTTTTGTTATTCTTATTTGTGACTTGTTCTGTCTAAATGTTTAATGTTGAGTGATTTGCAGTGTAAAATTTCCCTCAGGATAATACATTTCTATTCTATTCTATTCTATATCTTTGAAAAGTCTCCATTTATTCAACACTTCTGAATTCACTGACAAACTGAACTGAACTGACAAAAATAAGGTGCATAAAAAAGCAAACAAAATTCCTCCACAGGCTACTCACCATCATTAGTAGAGCGGCAAGCGGCGTTTGGGGACAGAGTGAAATCTTCTTAAAACACTGTCCCTCCACTCATTCCTGAATTTTTTTGTTAAGTCCTTCTCAAATGCCAACTGAATAAAATTGCGTCGATGAAGCATACTAAGGCGATGTTCTGTAAAGACATTCTTGAGGGTAGAAAACGAATTCTCACAGAGTGCCGTGCTAGCTTCAGTAGTGTTGTTGTTGACATCAGTGCCCACTAGGGCTGTCCCCGACTAAGGATTTGGATAGTCGACTTTGACAAAAAAATTTAAAATAAACTTTTTTTTATTTTATTATTATTTTTTTTTACCAGGGTGGGCACAGCTGACTCAGTGGGCGGACCCGGCCCCCTAATGCCCGCCCATGGCGCCGGGTCTGAGTGGAGGTCATGTAATTATTACAAATGGTTACTGACAGTTTTGACTGACAATAAGCATTAAGCAACGCTGTTGTTATTGCTGCCACCATAGACCTACTCTTTAAGATGCGTTCTAAAATTTGATTTCCCTAAACGAGTACTCGATCACTACTAAGTAATTCATGCGATCACTTCGTCTGGGAAAACATTACTCACGCCCATCCTTAATTCATACAAGCAAAGTTATGCACATACATGCATACATATCAGTTAATCCCTTTGGTAAAGATTGGTCTGTTGAAAGCGAAGCTCAACTTTACTATGGTTTATATAATAATATCAGGGATAAACTCTTTGCACTATAACAGGGATGAACTATCCACTCAAAACTAAAATTCATATATCTTCATGAAATTTATAAAAAATGTATTGAAATGTTATCTGGTAAAAATAATGTATAAATGCTTGTGTCAGATATTTGCATGTTTTTTTGCTAATAAGAATATCCATATCTATAAATTCTACCATATCTATCTATCTATCTATCTATCTATCTATCTATCTATCTATCTATCTATCTATCTATCTATCTATCTATCTATCTATCTATCTATCTATCTATCTATCTATCTATCTCTCTCTCTCTCTCTCTCTCTCTCTCTCTCTCTCTCTCTCTCTCTCTCTCTCTCTCTCTCTCTCTCTCTCTCTCTCTCTCTCTCTCTCTCTCTCTCTCTCTCTCTCTCTCTCTCTCTCTCTCTCTCTCTCTCTCTCTCTCTCTCTCTCTCTCTCTCTCTCTCTCTCTCTCTCTCTCTCCATCTATCTATCTATCTATCTATCTATCTATCTATCTATCTATCTATCTATCTATCTATCTATCTATCTATCTATCTATCTATCTATCTATAATTCAATCTATTGTAAATTACAGCATCTACAATGTACTTATCTACTGTGCTAAAGTGAGGTTCTATGGGTGCACACACAGGGAATGCCATCACATTCCTCACAACAGCCACCTGTTGTCAGAAGACTGTCTCCTCAGCTTTTCTAAACTGTTGAACTATGTAAGCCGTCATTCTAGACCATTACTCTTAAAGTCTGGTATCTTACTGTAACCATAACCATGTTTAGACTTTGTGTTAGCCTTGTTTCTGATCCTATTTCTGAAGAAGCATATTGATTGGCTTGGTGACGACATAAAATAAGCTTGATTCCTTCTGCTCTGGGCAGACTGTCAGGTGTATACTCTGCCCATTGTTCAATTTCCTTGCAATGTCTCCTGTCTTAATTGCTAATTCACTTGGAATAAACTGTTGAAAGATGTTCTACCTTTCATTATCAGATATTATTGATAACCATGACAATTTGGATATTTAATATAATAATGCAGGACCTCTTTAGGGGGGTCTTTTATTCGGCATGCAACGAACTGGACATGCAATTGGAGCGGCACACACACATCGGGATACACACACACATGCATTGTCTTTCCTCAGTCGCCGATGCGATTGATTCTCTGCGCTTGACCCATCCCGTCGTCCTTCCCCCCATGGGCAGCCGGGAGCAGATAGGGCGTCAACGTGAGCCGCGCCCCGGGGACCAATCCAAGTGCTCCTGTCCGTATTCGTCAAGGACACCACAGCGTTAGCGATCTGTTGTTGTGCATGTTTTTCCATTGGGTTTATCTTATCAGGGGGAAACCCTTGCAAGCATGGGGAGAACATGCAAACTCCACACAGAAAGGCCTGGGAGATACCCCACCTGGGTACCTGGCATGGCATCATGGAAACCTGGTCCCCAAGCGGGAATCGAACCCTGGACCTTCTTGCTGTGAGGCGACAGTGTTAACCACTACACCACCGTGCAGATATACGAGTCAATTTGGGTGAAGGCCCGACTGGATTATTTGAGTAAATATCTCACACTTGTGGTAAAGCCTGCCACCACATGATCCAATGCAGATTTAGTGCCAGAAATCTCTGTTTCAATGTTTTGTTTGTGTTTGTTTGTTTGGTTTTGCTTCTGCTTCTTTCTGTGGTATCTGTGATTCAGTTTTGATAGTGTACATTCTTAGCACAATTGTATTTTCTTTGTGTTTCTTTTTTTAATGTGTAGTGTCTAAAAAAAAATGGGTTTTAAAGATGGCATTTTTCTCTGATCTTTTGTTAATTGTATCTTCACGGAGTGACACTTTAACACTTTAATCGCCAAGGACGCCTTAACACGTCATTCCCCGCCATGCTAATTCTGCCAATGACGCCGTAACACGTCATTGAGATCAATATTTCAAAAATCTGTGATCGCAATCATATTTCTCCCACAGAGACTTGAGATCTACTGTTGATCCCCTCTCAACTCTCCAACGGTTCAAGAGCGCCATCTGGTGGCCGATCGCTATCAAACTGTATTTGATCATCAATATAATGCATTTAGGGCTATGAATCACGTTCTGCAGAATGCTGCAGAAAACGATAAAAACATATTTATACTTTAGACCGTATTTTAGTATGAATATGTGAATAAAAAAGTATAACGTTCCTACATCCTGAACGATAGATAATTGACGTTGAATGGGCCATAGTAATGTCAATTTAGCAATACAATTTAAAAAGTTATAGCCCTGCAAAGAAGGGGAACTTCTCCATAGACAAATAGAGCTGGCAGAGGATGGTATAAGGATGTACATAAGCCTGGCAAAGAAAGTGTTAATTACCTTTTCTACTCTACATTACATACATACACACATACACACAACACACACACACACACACACACACACACACACACACACACACACACACACACACACACACACACACACACACACACACACACACACACACAGGGATTTGTTTGCGAAAGAATGTGTGACAATGACATAGTTGCGAAGCCTATTCACTTTAATAGACATAAGAATACGTGACAAGAGACTTAATGCTATCTGACATTGCATTAGTTTCATCATTATAATAATGACACAATTATTCAGGGTAGAGGGAGGGTCATTACTGAGTGACTGCCCTGTCTATTAGAAACATGATAAATGAAACCAGCCTGCTTATTTCAACGTCTCTGTGCCTCGTCTGTCCATGGGAACCTTGTCACTCGGGTTTTAACACGTCATAAAGTAAAAATAAAGGGAATACTAAACCAATGTAAAATATGCTTTTTCATTGAAAAATAGCTATATCCTTTCTTTGAGACACAATGGCACCTTTTGTGTGCTTCAGTGCAGCTGCTGGCACATTTCTGCGTATACTCTTTCAAGGGTGAATTGATACGGTCGTGTACGGAGTACGGTACGTATCAATGTCAGGAGTGGACGTTCAATTCTGCTGTCAGTGTCAGCTGTTGCTATCAGTGATGTCCCTTTTCTCCTGTTGCTCTTTTTTATTTTATTTTGAAAGTTTTAAATGTATTTATTAATTTTGTTTAATTTGTTGAATTAAATTGTTACCTCAGCAGATAATTGTTCTTTGGATGTTATGTTAATCATCATACTTTTAAATAGGCCAGTTTCAACTTGACAACATAATCAAACATTCTAACATGGACTACATTTGTGTCTAGATTCCATTGAACACAAAGGATGTTTATACATTTATTAAACATGTGTAAGTAGTGGGGATGATTAAGGTTAGGGTTAAAGGGGCACTTCACCAAAATACAATGCTGATTTATTTTGCACATAATCTAACACACATAAAAAAAACTCTCAAAGGTTTTGCACACATTCATTTAGTTTGACAAATGAGTTATTGAGAGAAAATGAGTTTGAATATGGTCACTAGCGATGTCATCAGGGAGATTGAATCCATACGTTGTGTTATATTACAGATGATGAAATTATGTAGATGAAAAAACAGCAATACCTTGTCTTATAGGGACTGCTACATTATAATTTCATGGAGCTGTAATTAACACAACACAATGATGCAGTGTCCGTGATGACATCACTGGTGGCCATAGTCAAACTCATTTAACTTTTAAACTAAATGAATGTGTGCAAAACTGTTTAGTTTGTGGATGTGCATGAGATTATGTGCAATAATAATTTTATTTTATAATTATTAATATATATATATATATATTTTTTAACTATGTTTTAACCCTGTAGCACTTTGGGATCCTAGTGAACGAAAAGTGCAATACAAATACAATTTATTATTATTATTAGTATTATGTGCAAAATAAATAAGTGATAAGATATTGGTTTACCCTCTATACCTCCGATTTCTGCTTCAACTCAAGTATGCCACCTACACAAGTTCTCAGATGACTCCTCCATTGTCAGTTACATCATGGACGACAACAAGGAGGAGTACAGAGCCCTAGTGGAGAGCTTCGTAGGGTGGTGCGACAACAATCCTCTTCTTCGCCGTGGTATGCTTCGGGTGAGGTAACATCAACTCAAGAGACAAGCAAACTGAACAAGCTGGTGAGGAAGGCTAGCTCTGTAGTGGGAGTGTAACTGGACAATCCAGAGGTGGTCGCAGAGAGGATGACGAGAAAGAAGCTGGACGCTATCACATACCTTCTATGAGGAGCTAACTCAAATGAGGAGCACGTTTAACCATAGACTCACCCGCCCCCGAAAAACTACAAATTGCAGTCAGACCTTCTTACCACAACCATGAGCAAGGACCGACTTGGCCAACGGCTGGAGAACTCGAGAACTCTTATAACTCACACGTCACTAATTTATTTACTAGCACCTTAGATCTTATTTGTATCAGAATCAGAAAGGTCTTCTAGTGGGCGGCTGAGTGGCGCAGTGGGCAAGGCGCTCGCCACTAACGCAGGATATGCTGGTATCGAGCCCAGCTCTCGGCGTTGCTACCGGCTTGGCTGGCCATCATACTAACACAATTGGCAAGTGTTAGAGGGTGGGAAAGCCGGTGGGTGGGGATTGGACGTTGTGGACAGCGATTCCTATACAGGTCGGTTGGGTGACGCCTGTACAGCAGAAACAGGAAGTATCATCATCATTCATTTTTATGATGAATTGAAAATGGGGGACCCTGGTGGAAACAAGACGAAAGTCTTTCTCTGGTCTGCATCCCCTTAACAATTGTATGTATTGAGATGTACTGTACTGTACCCATTCTGCAATCTGTTAATAAACTTTTCAATCAATCAATCAGGGGCAGCGTGAGCCTCCCACACGTTACTCCTCGCCACTGAGAGTTCGAGCTGTCTAGTGAAAAGATGCGACAGGCTGCCTCCTTGTGTACCGGAGGGGACACGTGATGCAAGGCTTCTATCCTCACTACAGCCGACCAGTGGGAGGCATAGTCTAGCAACGTTCAAGACAGGGGAGGGAATAATTGGAATCACGAAATTGGGATGGGAGAAAAAATAAATAGAAAAATAGGAGAAAAAGTGGATACAAAAAAAAGAAAGGTCTTCTAGTTTTCACATACAAGGAATTAGATTTGGTCGTTTCGGTGCGACATTAACGGACAGACAATAAAATTAAATATGAACTAAATTAAGTTAGAAGCACAATTCCCATGAAAATGTCCTTCCAGGCTATGGGATCTAGACTACCCTGTTTATTAGCAAACACTGAAACAGGAAATAAATGTGCATCTAAGTTGTTCCCTAGCAACGCAATTCCACTGAAAAACAGAGCTGCAGATGAGCAAACACATTTGGTATTCATAGCAAAATATTTTCAAATCAGTCAATGTACAGTATTTCACTTGAATTAATTTCCATCATTGACAATTGAAATAGAAATAGCTTCCTGTCATCCTTCCTATGCTTCCTAACATGCTTCCTATCACCCTGCCTATGATTCCTATCACCCTTCATAAGCTTCCTATCATCCTTCCTATGCTTCCTATAGCCCTTCCTATGCTTCCTAACATCCTTCCTATGCGTATAACCCTTCCTCTGCTTCCTAACACCCTTCCTAACATGCTTCCTATAACCCTTCCTATCCTTCCTACCACTCTTCCTATGCTTCCTATCACCCTTCCTATCACCCTTCCTATGTTTTCTATCACCCTTCCCATGCTTCCTAACATGCTTCCTATGCTTATAACCCTTCCTATGCTTCCTATCACCCTTCCTATGCTTCCTATAACCAGGGGTGTAAAAAGTACCCAGAAATTATACTTGAGTGAAAGTATGGGTACCGTCTCAAAATCATACTCAAGTAAAAGTCAGAGTATCTGGCTAAAAACACACTTGAGTAAGAGTAAAAAAGTTTCTACTTTTAAATATACTTAAGTACTAAAAAGTAAAAGTAAAAACTTTTTTTCTGACTGTCTATTTTTCAGATGTTTAATCAAAGATCCCCCGCTTTCTAGTCTTGCACAAGGACCAATCAGCATGGGTATGGGCGGGTTCATTTTCCATGATGGGGATTTGATTGGCTGTTTGTGTGCGGCCGCAGGATTAATAACGTTAACGTTAGTTCGGCCAGAGAAACAAATATACTCATTAAAATAGTTGGACCTGCGAGATTTGTACTTTGGAGGTCTGCATTTGAAATGTAAGGAGTAAAAAGTATGTTTTTTTTCTCTGAAATGTAATTGAGTAAAAGTACAAGTATACAAACCTAATAATACTCGAGTAAAGTACAAATCTCCCAAAACGGTACTTAAGTATTGTAACTATGTATAATTACTCAAGTACTTTACACCCCTGCCTATAACCCTTCCCATGCTTCCTAACATGCTTCCTATTACGGTGTAGCACTAGCAATGCTAAAGGCTAATAACTATAATTGGAGAGTCGATCAGTGTGTTTGTTAGTCACCTGGTGGGGATTTTCACTCTACTGAGCGCACCTTTCTAGTTTAATCATGTATTTATAGTCGACAAATATAACTAAATGAATCTATCTACATTCACCAGGGTCAATGGGATACTTACTTACACCTTAAGTCTCCTTGGCAACAGATTTATCAAATGGTTAACCATGTAAATCGGGCTTGCTTTCCTTTTCATATATTAACAGTTCCTTTACTCATTTCATTGACAGTGAATGGTGCACTGACTTTATGGAGCCATTAAATGTGAAGATGAGCTCTCACTCAAACAAGGTGCATATTGTAGTACTGTTAACAGCAGGGACGTGTGCAGACATTTTGGGATGCAGGTGCTCAACCAAAAAGGGTGCTGTCTGGCGCTCTACCTCTTAATCAGCCCCTCTCTCTCTCTCTCTCTCTCTCTCTCTCTCTCTCTCTCTCTCTCTCTCTCTCTCTCTCTCTCTACAAAATACACTACACCACTAAGGTACCCATGTTCATGTCGAAATACTTCCCAAAGGTCAGTGAATACCATGACCACAACACCAGAGGGAGTTCCACAAATCATGTTCAACCCAGATTCGGCTCAAACAAGGGACTAAACACGTTCTGCAATTATGCCACAACAATGTGGAACGCCCTACCCACAGCCGTAAAATAATGTGAATCCCTACCCACCTTCAAAACTGCTCTAAAAGAGCACCTACGGGAGGCCGCAATTCGAAACTGGCCCCAGTAAATGTCCAAACCTCCCTCTCTCTCTCTCTTTCTCTCTCTCTCTCTCTCTCTCTCTCTCTCTCTCTCTCTCTCTCTCCTTTGCAACTTGTCTTGCAGTGTTGAGCCCTCAAGGAAGTATAGAAAGTCACGCCTCACTGCTGACATCGACCCATATCACAACCTCTTGTTAACATTCTCCAAAACCATTACTAATGCCAAAGCTTCTTTCTTTCACCATAGGATCGAGGACTCTGCCAAGAATCTTCACAAACTGCATGCTACCATGTCCTCCCTTCTCACCCCCCCCACCCCCACCCCCTCCTCCCTCATCTTTCTCTCTTTTTGAATCCTCTTTTTCTCCGCCTGATTTTTCTATTTTTCTCCCCATCCCAATTTAGTTGTTATGCCAATTCCCCCCTCCCCTACCTGGTTGTTGTGCGCATGTTCCTCCTACTGGTCGGTACAAGGGAACCCTGAAGTCCACCACATGCTTCCTCCGACACATGTGGAGACAGCCAGTGGCTCTTTTTTCACCTGGCAGCGAGGACTCTCATTGGTGAAGCGTAACGCGTGGGAGGTCACGCTGCCTTCACCATTTCCTGCCTTTCGCTGAGCAGGCGCCCAGACCTGACCTGTAGGCGTCGCTGTCCACAACGCCAGATTACCACCCACGACTTCCCTCCCCCTAACTCAGCCAAACGAGTTAGTATGATGACCGGCCCAAGCCGCAGGGCAATGCTGACTCCGGGAGTCGAGACCGCAGCCTCTTGCATTGGTGACAAGCGCAATCTCCACTACGCCACCCGACCGCCTTCCCTCATCTTTCTCTGCCGAAGACTTCACAATCTTCTTTGAGGAAAAAGTGGAGAACATCCGCAGCTCCTTCTCCCAACCCCCACCCATTCCAAATACTGAATCGAGAACCTCATCCTTCACTCCGTCATCTTTCTCTCCCATTATAGAAGCCGAGACCCCGACACTGGTAACGTCGAACCGTCCGACTACATGCCAGCTGGACCAGCTACCCTCCCACTCCTCCAGACCATAGCACCGGACATCCTCCCATTCCTAACTGCAACCATCAACTCCTCACTCAACTCTGGGGTGGTCCCCACCTCCCTAAAACAAGCCAGAGTCACACCGCTCATAAAAAAACCAACCCTGAACCCCACGTCATAGGCAACTATCGTCCTGTCTCTCTTCTCTCCTTCCTTTCTAAAAGACTTGAACGTGCTGTATCCAACCAACTTACTGCTTATCTCTTACAGAATGACCTCCTAGACCCTAATCAGTCTGGCTTCCGGACTGGCCACTCCACAGAAACGGCCCTCATTGCGGTCACAGAGGCACTTCAGTTAGCAAAAGCGAAGGGCCTCTCCTCTGTCCTGATTCTCCTAGATATATCTGCAGTCGCCTGGATGACGACCAACCACCTCAAACTGAACCTAAGCAAAACAGAACTGCTCCACCTGCCGGCCAAATCCTCCCCCCTGACCGACCTTTCCATCACAGTCGAGAATGCAGCTGTGACCGCGTCCCCGACCGCCAAGAACCTTGGTGTTGTCCTCGACGACCAGTTGAACTTCTCTGCTCACATCGCAGCGACAACCAGAACCTGCAGATTCCTCCTGAGCAACGTCAGAAGGATCCGCCCCTTCCTGACAAAAGAAGCCACCCAACTCCTCGTCCAATCAACAGTCATCTCCCGCCTCGACTACTGCAACGCACTGCTCGCTGGCCTCCCGGCCACTGCCACCAAGCCTCTTCAACTCATTCAGAACGCAGCGGCCCGCCTGATCTCAAACCTATCGAAGTCGGCCCATGTCACCCCACTTCTTAGGGACCTGCACTGGCTCCCCATTGCTGCACGAATCCGCTTTGCGGCCCTCGACCTAGCATACCATGCGGCAAAGGGAACCGCTCCCGCCTACCTCCAGTCAATGGTCTCTAACTACACACCCTCAAGGTTTTTTCCACATCTGAGCCCCTGATGGGGCTGGTTTACCAACGGGAGACTCGGTTGATGAAATATGAATTCAGATCGCTAAAAAAAAAATAACACGCTAATTGTCGTGGTGGGCATTCAGGCGTCGGGCTGATAACACGTGTTAGAAAGTGTTAAAAAGGACAATAACTAGGGCTGTCTTAAATACTTTGAAGCTTCGAAGCTTCGTTCGATGGGCATGGGTTCCGAACATCAAAATAAAATCTGAATATAAAAAATTTAAATAAATATGTATTTTTTTTGTGTGTGCAAAATCAACTCTGCCTCTCTTTGTTAACTACAACAAGCAATGCTGTTTGTTATTTAAGATGAGGTTGGACTCGGCACTGACAGATTTGTGTTCATTGTGCTGCTTTTATAAAGCCTCAAATGACGGCTTATTTCATGAAAGCAAAGTGTTTTGTTTGTCTAAGATTTAAAAAGGTTTAAACTTTACAGCACTGATAAAGTTGAACAAAGTAACAAACATAAACAAATAATTAATAATAATTATTATTTATAAAAAAAAAAAATTATCTCGAAGCTTCGAATTAAAATCGAATCTCGGCCCGAAGCTTCGAATTCCAAAAAAATATTTGAAGGTCAGCCCTAACAATAACACTACCTTATGCATACTGCACCTTATCTGAATACTGTATAGTTCAGTTAGTTAGTTAGTTAGTTAGTTAGTTAATTATATTGATTTGTTATACTGTTTACACTGCTTGATAGAGAACATCAGGTACGGGGAGGCTGGTCCCAGTTCCTCCCGTCGGCTTCCAATACTTTTTTTAGCATACTTTTGAGGGTACGTTAAACCGCTCAACTAAACCATCGGTTTGGGGATGATACACTGACGTGCGCAGATTACTGATTTTCAGTAATCCCGCTAAATCCTTCATTATTTTTTACATGAATGGTGTGCCTTGGTCTGTCAGAATTTCGTCCGGGATTCCCTCTCTCGTAATCAGTAACATGAGCTCCCTGGCTATACCTTTTGAGGCCATGGTGTGGAGAGGGATGGCCTTGGTGTACCGGGTGGCATAGTCCATAATCACCAGGATGTACTGATGGCCCCTGGCGCTGTGGCGTAGCCGCGTAGGTGCCCCACAAGGTCCATCCCAATCCTGCTGAAGGGAACAGAGATGATAGGCAGGGAGATCAAGGGGTTACGCACAGTGGGTCGTGGAGCTACCATCTGACACTTGGGGCAAGAGTCACAATAGTCCTCCACCGCTCTGTGTCTAACAATGCAGTGGTTCAGCTGCAGAGGTCATTGACACGTCATTCCTACATGGACAGTCTCGGGAAATATGGCCCTCCTCGCCGCAGTTGAAACACCTTCTTCTGTCATTATACATTACAGGTTGTCTGAAGAGGGGTGTGGGGTTGAGGTAGCAGGGTGATTAGATTCTCTTACCCGTCTCCTTCAGCCGGCTGGGTGGTCCGGTCTTCGTGCTGCTACTCCTCGGGTATAGCGCTTCTGCTGCTTGATACACCTCCATTCCCTCTACGACCTCATCGAAGCATGTAGGCTTTGTTTGGCTGATGGTCTTATGTGTGTCGGCAGGTAGGGCACGTAAATATCTGTCCATTGCCATAAGTTTGACTGGTGAAATGTTCCGGGGCTCTGCTAATAGCCAATTGTTGGCTAGCCTTAACAAGTTGTTGTTCTCTGGGGGACAAGTTCCCGTCATATGCCCAATCATGATACCGCTGGGAACGCATGAGAAATGTAATTCCGACGCAGTATTTCCTTTTTCAGAAATGCATACTTTTTATCGTCCAGCGGGGCGGTGTCATGATATGCTATCTAGGCTATACCGGATAGAAATGGTGCCAACAGACTAACCCACTGTTCCGGTGGCCAGCTCTCACGTTCAGCAGTGCGTTCAAACACCCACAGGTAACTCTCAATGTCATCCTTGCTGTTTATCTTTTTATCTTTTTATCTTTTTTTTTTTTTTTTTTTACTTTTTCCCCCTCCATTTTCCTCAGATTTTTTCCCATCCCAATGTTAGTCGTTATGCCAATTCCCAATCCCCTTCCTGGTCGCTGCGCACTTACCCCCCACAGTCGGTCTGGGAGAGTGGAGGCTATCACGTATCACGTGCTTCCTCCGACACACGTCCAGCCAATCAACCGCTTCTTTTCACCTGGCAGCGCGGATTCTCATTGAGAGGGCGTAGCGTGTGGAAGGATCACACTATCCCACTCAAGTCCTATCCACGCTTAGCAGGCGCCCCGACCGAACTGTAGGAGTCGCTGTTTACAACGACCCGGACCCACCCCGCCAGCTTCTCCCACCCTCTAATACTGCCAATTGTATTAGTGTGAACGGCCAGCCAAGCTGGTGACAACCCCGGAGCTGTGAGCTGGATTCGAACAGGCGAATCTAGCCGCTCCGGGGTTTGGTGACGAACGCAATCTCCGTTACGCCACCTGACCGCCCCTTGCTGTTTATCTTGACCAGAAAGCGTCCGGGTTAATGTTGTTCATCTGTCTCTCCTCTCTGTGGGCCTCTGCGCGGTGGAACAAAACGAGCGCTTCCTGTCTTCATTTCTCCGCCGTTTCCCGAGTCTCCCTCAGAATCTCCTCATGGCGTGCTAGAGCCTCTTGCAACGCTTCCTCATGACGTTTCCGCTCCATCCGTTGTTGCGACTCGCTGTATTGAGTCCACTCCAGGAACAATGCCTTAACATCGACTGGATTCGCCATTGCTCCTGTGTTTTTGTTTGAAGAATGTTTGTTTTTGAACCAAAGAACGCTGCGTGCATCCTCCATCAAATGTGACGAGCCTGGTGGTATTCAGACTCGCCATGGTTCAAAAATAAACTAATTTGAATGTCCACACACGTGCAATATCAATCAATAATAATATTTATTGATTATGGGCAGAATTCAGTTCGATAGGCAAAGAGAATGGTTGTAATACAGTCCGATGGTCAAAACACAAAACAGGCTCTCGTACAAAAAGAAGGGATTGTTCAATACTCAGAGTAGTCGTCCGGTCCAGGGTCAGTACACAAGGGGGTTTCTCAGCCAGCAGTGTTAATTTTGGCAGCTATTTTCATTTTAGTTTTAGTCTTAGTCATGTGTCAAGTGCTCCTTTTTCGTTTTCATCATATTTAGTCATCTTCATTTATTTTCCGTTTAGTCAGTTCTAGTCAACTAAATGTCTGAGCATTTTACTCTTAGTCAGTTTTTGTCTCAATTTTGTCTTTTTTGTTTTAGTCTAGATTTTGTCAACAAAAACGGATGACATTTTTGTCTATTTTTAGTTAATGTACTAAAAAAATATATTATATTATATAAATTATAAAACTTTTTTTTTCTTTTCTTTTTTACAGCTACTGTTTTATATATACTGTTTTTTAGTAATAACTTGAAAGTAATGGTATTTATTCAACAACAGGTGATTGTATAGATTAGTATTAGTATCATTAAATGACAACTATGCTTCACCCATGGAAAGGTTGTTGGCACATTGGTTCCACACGGACATTATACGTTGTTGCACTTTCTTCCAGAAGGCTCTGTTTAGGTCAGCTAGTAGCAGAGGCTCTGTTGTGATTTTTAATGCACAATAAATATTCAACATTCTCTTTTGAGACTCCGCCTCAGACTCTTATCATTTGGCACTAAAAGCTAAACATTATCACCGGTATGGCTGTCTGCAACATGTCATTAATTGTGTGCGAGAGGTCGATCAGTTAGCCACATTAGCGTGAGCTAGGTTAGCCAGTTAGCGTGAGCTAGATGGAAAGAATGTAACGTTACTGGTGAAAAAGTGATTTACCTTGGAATACTCCTTTGCCAACTTGCTGTACTTTGCTTGCAGGTCTGCAGCTGGATTATGAATAGTCCCAACTTTAGCCAAGGTAACGTTAAAGCTAAAACTAGCTTTTCAAATAGCTCAGCTAATGCTAATAACAGAGCTCCCCGTCACACTGCTCTGTCGGGACGATGGCATTAAGAAAAGTTATAATTATTTTGTCTCGTCTTGTTTTAGTCAACAATATCAACATACATGAAGAGAAATTTCATCCTGGTTTTTGTAAATTACATTTTTGTGTCCTCAGTTGTGGTCAACGATATTTAATAAACGATTTAGTCTTGTTAGCATGACATGGTCTTCAATAACGTGACATCACGTCTCGTTGTCGTCATGAAAAAAACCTTCGTTGACGAACATCTTTCGTCACCATTTTAGTTGACAAAATTAACACTGTCAGCCAGTCTAGGGTCCAGTACACAATGAACACCTTCTCGCCTTCACCTCTCCTCTCACTACCTCTCACAAAACTCAATCTCTCTCTCTATGTCACAACTCCAACCTCACCTCCACTCAACTCATCTCTCACTAACCTAGTGTATTTGTAGTGTGTGTGTCGGGGGTGTGTGCACGTGAGATGTGGGTGAACTAATGATGCACAGGTGTGTTCTATCAGTACTAATCAGCTACCTAATTGTTTCCACTCCTTCCGTGGCAATAATATCTCCCGTCCTTCACATATCCATGAGAGGGGGGGTGATATCTGCCACAGTCTGTACAAGGATGTTGAGGATGTTCTACGAGTCGGTGGTGGCGGGCGCCTTCTTGTACGCTGTGACCTGCTGGGGCAGCGGACTGAGAGCGGGGGACACAAACAGGCTGGATAAGCTGGTCAGGAAAGCCAGTAACGTGGTAGGGGTGGAGCTGGACTCTCTAGCGGTGGTGGCGGAGAGGAGGAGCCTTGCTAAGCTCCATGCCATCAGGGACAACCCCTCCCACCCACTATACACAGACTTGGCTGACAGGAGGAGCATGTATTGTTATAGGCTCACACTACCTAAATGCAGCACTGAACGGCACGGGAAGTCCTTCATTCCGACAGCCATCAGACTATACAATGCATCACTGTGCCTCACTGCATCACTGAGCACAGAGTGACAGTTACCATCTTCCTGGACTCTTACTTTTTAAACAGCACTGTGCAATATTACACCTACTGTAGACTTCAGTATATTTTTACTGTATTTATTTACTGTATCTTTTATTCTATTTTTATTCTATTTCATTTTATTCTATTCTTAGGCCATTTGTTTTGTTATTCTTATTCGTGACTTGTTCTGTCTAAATGTTTAATGTTGAGTGATTTGGAGTGTCAAATTTCCCTCAGGATAATACATTTCTATTCTATTCTATTCTATATATTTGAAAAG
Source organism: Notolepis coatsorum (assembly GCF_963971535.1). Lineage (NCBI taxonomy): Eukaryota > Metazoa > Chordata > Actinopteri > Aulopiformes > Paralepididae > Notolepis > Notolepis coatsorum. Next base: position 292,404,758 of record NC_140165.1, read on the forward strand.
TGCATAAAAAAAGTGCATAAAAAAGCAAACAAAATTCCTCCACAGGCTACTCACCATCATTAGTAGAGCGGCAAGCGGCGTTTGGGGACAGAGTGAAATCTTCTTAAAACACTGGCCCTCCACTCATTCCTGAACTTTTTTGTTAAGTCCTTCTCAAATGCCACTGAATTAAATTGGCCTTGCGTCGATGAAGCATACTAAGGCGATGTTCTGTAAAGATGTTCTTGAGGGAAGAAAACGAATTATCACAGAGTGCCGTGCTAGCTTCAGTAGTGTTGTTGTTGACATCAGTGCCCACTAGGGCTGTCCCCGACTAAGCATTTGGATAGTCGACTTTGATTGAAAAAAAAAAAAAAAAAAAAAATTTCAGGGTGGGCACAGCTGACTCAGTGGGCGGGCCAGGCCCCCCAATGCCCGCCCATGGCGCCGGGTCTGGTTAACATGGGAGCAAAAGTGAAGCGCTGGTCGCTCGCCTGCCCGCCTGCATTCCGACAGCCATCAGACTTTATAATGCATCACTGTGCCTCACTGCATCACTGAGCACAGGGTGACAGTACTATCTTCCTTTTTTTACTTTGACCGACATTGTACTTTTACTGTACACTTACTGTATATTTATGTATATTTTATATTAGAACGTATATACATAACATAGGAAATGTATATCCCGGACCATATTTTATTCTTAGGCTTATTTTTTTTCGTATTTGTGACTTTTTGTCTACCTAAATGTTTACTGTCTACTGTGAGCGATTTGTGGTGCCAAATTTCCCTCTGGATGAATAAAGTATTTATATTCTATTCAATTCTATTCACCTGTTCTATTCTTCATCCATCTATCATCCATAGCAACACTATATTATCACCGACATCCAGTTGGGGGATCCCTTTGAACAGCCCATCTGAGGTTTCTCTCCTCCACGTCGCCTGTGGTGCTCCCCCCCCCCCTATTGCTAGGTTTTTAGTGAGTTGTTCCTTATCTTCATTGGGAAAAGTCTGGGAGTATTGCATATTTGGATTTTATGGTGGTTTTTGTTATTGATCTTGTGGGTAATTTAGTTTACTCCTCGAATCAGGACAAATCGATATAGAATGTTAGACACAGGGAAAAGAGATCAACAATATGTCTTGTATTTATTGAAAGGATCAGAATCATAATGACATCATATTTACGTATAGTGGTCCATGGAACACTTAACAGACATTAATGACATGACAGCAGAATATGACGAAAGAATAACCAGGAAGGGGATAGAGAAGTATAGTAGGAAATAAGAGAATAGATGGAGAAAAGAGAGATTAAAGATAGAAGTCCAGAAAGACAGAAAGAGAGCGTGTGACTCCAGACCAAGAGAGTGGAGTCCAGCCAGAAAAGAGACACCAGAAAGAGAAAGCGAGCTAATGCCCTAGCCCTCCTTATTATGCTCTGCTCTGTCCCTAGGCGTATGTGGTCGGTGGCCAATCCCAAACAAGGCCTCTGTGCATTTCCCCACCAAACCTAGGTTCAAATGCATAGCTTATGTGTTTTTGCTGACGTGTTTTCTCCCCTAGCCCATTTAGCTACACGTTGGCCCAGAGATAACTATAGGGAAATGCACAGGTGCTTGGCCTTGACACAGACACAGCACTGAACTAATAAATAAACTCATAAACATACAATATGTCATATAACTCATACTCAAAATTCTATATTGATAATGATTGTACCTAATAACATTTAATAATAACTTTTAACTTAGATCAATGTACCCAATAAGGTAAATATAAAATAAGTACATAGTCAACTGAATAGTCTGACGCTAATTTCCCACAATCGATTATGATGTTTCTTCTTGACTTGGGGGAAAATCCATGTGATCTCGGGCTCTACAAATACATTTGATTTGATTTATGAACCAACCAACCAATCAGTCAACAAAAAAACTAAAGCACTGTACCAATGATAAACAACACAGGTATTAACAGGTCTTCAAGGCTGTCTTGGGGGAAATGTCCGATCCTGTTCTTATGAGGTTTCTCTGTCAGTTTTGTCAGATATGGCCAGACAACTAAAAGATGCTACTGTCTGTCACATTACCTTGGGATTCGTCTCCTATCTTTTCCCCCCCCTCTCGCATCTTTCACTATATGTGACAAAGATGTCACAATGATATTTTTGGATCCGAGGCACACTCCAGATACAGTAATTGGTTCCTCGCCTCTCACCTACAGTAATGGGATGTGTGAGCTACTGCCATCACAGGCTCTGAATGTGAAGGTGAGGAGCCACAGGCCAGAGGGACCTGTAGTACCGTCTGAGTTCCAACCATGGGTGGCCGCTTATTATCAGGTGACCTATTACCCGCAGATCTGGTAATTATCTGACTGTCATTAGTTGATAATGACTAGTGTGACAGTTGATAGTGACAGTTTCTATTATTATTATTATTATTATTATTATTATTATTATTATTATTATTATTATTATTATTATTATTATTATTATTATTATTATTATTATTATTATTATTATTATTATTATTATTATTATTATTATTATTATTATTATTATTATTATATTATTATTATTATTATCTCATGTGTGATAATTAAATGTTTCAATTCAAACTTTAATACGGACTCATGGTCCAGATACAAAATAAAACATACACAACCTATATAAAATTACACACAACAGGCAAAAATAACATCACTTAAAATACACATCAATGTCCCAGAAATAGACAGCTGCGCCAATGTCTCCACATAGATGAGTGGTAACGTGTGGCACTGAACCTAATGTCTGTTAAAAACAGAATGATCCCATTTCCAGAGTAATTTAGCCGACAGATGCATTTATACATGAGATTTCTGAAAACAGCTTCGAAGGTATTGACATGTGCAAGGTATTGATACAAACAGCTATGACTTCCTTTCCTTCACTCTCATTTTACCTACATACAGGGTAATAATGAGAGCCGCAGGAAACATGTGAGCGGGGAGGGGATGAATAACGCTCTCCCCTCCCTCAGTACCCACAGTTGAAGTGCCCTTGGGCAAGGAATTTAACCCCTGACTGCTCCAGTGGAGCTGCTCAGTGGCCAACAGTGTCAGAGTGTAGCAGCTCCCAGGTGTGAATGTGTGTAACTGTGCGAGTGTGACAGCAGGGTGTTGCTGAATAAGAGCACCTGTGCTCAGCATACCTATACCCTCAACCCCGGGCAAATACAAGTAAAACAAACCTATAAAATATCATTTATAATACATTGTTCCACATTGACTAATTGAACCATATAACCATTACATTTGGACTGTCCTTGTATTTGCATTTGTCATGAAGTTCATCTAAATCTCCTATAATAAGCCTCTATTGTCTTTAACTATGAGTGAACACACAACACTCTAACTTACCATCTTTGGATAATACAGTTTGAAAACGTTGTTCCTCTTGTAACTATGTGGGAGGAAGTATGTCTCTTTTGGAACAGTGTCCTGGTTGCAGAGGCAGTACAACTGCAAAGAGGAGTCTGGACACAGCAGAAAGTAACTAACGGTATGTATGTATTACTTTAGCTGTTTCTGTTTTGGAGCAGGGACAGCGTCTGGGGAAATGTATTACCTATTACTACCTATAATGAGACTTCAAAATACATTCCGCAAGGGTCTTCTGAGAGGGATACCCAGTCACTAAGTGTCTGTAGAATTAGTTTGAAAGCTGAGTCGGCTGGAGGATCTGATCAGAGCTTCGGTGAATGGCCACCATCCCCCCCCCCCTCCGGCATTGCAGTAGCTGAATAATGCAATAGCTTACAGCAGGATGATGCGACAGATTAAACACCACTTTGCCAAAAGCCATATCTGATAGGCTATGCGCTGGGGTCAGCCTCTGTGAATATCGAATGATGTCAAATTAATTCATCGCTGTGTCTTTTTGAAAACAACACAGCTTGCTTTTGTATTATTCACAGAGGGGAGAGGATCAAACGAACAGGAAGCATACAGTAAGAGCAGGGATGTCACTATCTGACGCAGATGAGTAAAACCGATTTATGCCTTCGTCACCTCCCGCATCGACTGCTGTGACTTTCTGCTTGCAGGTCTCCTGGCCAAATCCATCCAGAGGTTACAGTTACAGTATGTCCAAAACAGTACAGCCCAGGTCCTCACCTAAACCGGGAAATCACATCACATCACCCTGGTTCTCCACTCCCTTCACTGGCTTCCAATAAACCAGCGTATCACTTTCAAGACACACGGCAGTCCAATGGCACTGGTCCAACCTGCCTTCAGGAGCTTCTCACCCCCCAAACCTCATCCCGGACACTCAGGTCAAACCTGCCTTCAGGAGCTTCTCACCCCCCAAACCTCATCCCGGACACTCAGGTCCAACCTGCCTTCAGGAGCTTCTCACCCCCCAAACCTCATCCCGGACACTCAGGTTCAACATACATCCAGGAGCTTCTCACCCCCCAAACCTCATCCAGGACACTCGGTCTGGCTCCTCAAACCGCCACACTCCTCCCAAAGCTGAAAACTATGGGAGAACGCCTTTTCAGCACTGGGCCTCACAACTGTGGAATCAACTCCCAGAAACAATTCAGATTCAGATTCAGATATTCAGTTGCCATATGCAACAAGTACAATGGAATTCTTACTCTCCGTTTGCTCCACAGCAAAAACGGATAAAAAAGCAACAATTTACAGAATAAAAAGCAGGTATTTATATACAATAAACTGTCTGCGGTATGTGCAATACAATTAGTACAACTAAGTATAAGTAAATTAAAAGAAAAGTACACATTCAACAAGCTAAAATAATTTCACTTTATATTGATGCACGAGGGTGCAGTAAAGTGGCTGAGCTTGTAGCAGCATTTGAGTCCAGTAATGTGCAGATTAACTGTTCATGAGGCGTACCATTATCTGAATAAAAAAAAAAAAAAAAAAAAAAAAAAAAAAAAATCTAACCCTAACTAACCATACTGTCATGCACTTGTCCTAATAAACTAACCTACACTGTAGCACTCAACACTTTGATGAACATTGTTACTCAGCTGATAGAGTTGTGCTCTTCCTGATGGCTTGTCGTACAGAACTTGTAAGTCGCTTTGGATAAAAGCGTCAGCTAAATGACTAAATGTAAATGTAAATGTACTGCCTGTGGGTAGAAACTGTTCTTGTACCGGTTTGTGTTTGTTCGTATGCTGCGGTACCGGCGACCGGATCGCAGGGGGGAGAACAGCTGGTGTCCCAGGTGGTTGTGGTCCTGGATGATGGAGATGGCTTTGTTCCGACACCTGGACTCATGGATCTCCTCGAGATTAGAGCCTCAGACTCCATTACTGTTTTTAAATCAAAACTGTAGACGCATCTCTTCCACAGTGCTTTTCTCCAGGGTCCTGATGTATTCTTACATATGTGCTTTCTCTGGCCATTCTTTTGTTTTAATTGATCTGCTTTTTGACGTTTAATCATAATGTATATTTTTATCTAGTATGCCATGTTAACACTAGCACAGCCATGGAGAAAATGCCACTAATTCCGGCCAG
>NC_140165.1:292415285-292461212 GCF_963971535.1 Notolepis coatsorum
TGTTGTGATCGTGGTATTCACTGACCTTTGGGAAGTATTTTGACATGTACATGGGTACCTTGGTCAAGTTTCAAGTTTCAAGTTTCTTTAATAGTTGTCATACAGAAGTACAGAATACTTTTATACAAAATGCTTCTTACTGTTACGCTCCAGAGACTGTGCTAGACAAGATAAGTATCAAATAACATAGTATAGCATGTAAATTAGAAGTAGAAAATGAGGTCACAGTGTTCAGTATAGACATATGTACAATGTTCGATGCAGAATAGACGTAACTGAGTTACCATATAATATACAATACTATGCAGTGTACTAATATACAATACTATACAGTGCAAAGCAGAAATGGGATGAGGTACAATTTAGGTACAATTTACAGTAAGGTGTACGAGTTGTAGTGCAATCCTTTATCAATAAATATAAAGTGTGTGGAGTGGGTGCTACAGTGTGTTTGTTTAAAGTGAGTGTGTGCGTGTGGATGTGTGTGCTATGTGCATTTGATGGTTGTTGTGTAGTGTTCATTGTTCGTTGAGCAGCCTGATGGCCTGGGGATAGGGTCGTGTAGTGTATCTTGTAGACCAGGCCCATTGCAAGTTGCTGTACTCTGTCGTCTACTCTAAGCCACCCTAGGTTGTCAAAGTGGGCAGGGGTGAGGTGGGTTCTAGGAGTCAGGTCAAGCAGTAGTCTGACTAGTTTGTTTTGAGATGTTTGTAATTTGGTTTTTAGTGCCTTTGAGGTGCTTTGGTACCATGAGGTGCAAGCATAGTACCCTTGAATGAGTGCTCCTGCCAGAGTCTTCAGGGTATTCTTGTTTACCAGAGAGGAGATCCGGTACAAGAATCTAGTTCGTTGGTTGACTTATTTTATTACATTGGATGCCATTTTGTCACAGGAAAGATTTGCCTCTAGGATGGAACCCAGGTAGGTAATTTCATCTTTCCTTGTGACAATATTGTCACCCACTGTAACTGAGAAGCCGTCGGTCTTGCTGAGTTTGTTATTTGAACCGAAGAGAATGGACTCTGTTTTGCCCATGTGTAATGATAGTTTGTTATCCTTAATAGTTTTGTTATTTTGAGCACATTTATCATATTGAAACATTCATTATCTTAACATTAATGTGGCTGGCCAGTGGCCAAATCTCTGCTGAGAAACATTGGCCGTGGAAGGTGCTAATTTGGTAGAACCAGACGTCATAGATTAGCTCTAGCCTCACTACATTTTGAAGAACTACAACAATGGAATTTCCTGATACCTCAATTTTCTTGCAATCTGTTTCCCAATCCAGGTAACATAGTAACCAGAAGTCCATGCTCATCCGTTATGTTTGGTAGCATGGTGTTGTCTGACGCCTGGCCGTTTCTGCTGTTTAGTCCTTTGTAAAGCAGGAAGCCGGAGCATGTGCCGTAATTTAGGGCTCTATCTTTGGCCTGATGATACCGTGTACTGTAGCTGGATGTGAGATAATTGTTCTACTTTTCTAAATAGAAGAGAGACCCAGAGTGGAATTCCCCTTTAAAGAAGATCTCTTGATTTTCTGGACTCTTTTTGTATCACAAACAGTACTGTAATTGCAAATCTGGTATGTCATAAATGTATAGATGTAGCAGTACTGTCTATCTGTATGTCATGTATGTCATATATGTTACGATGAATTGAAAATGGGGGACCCTGATGTAAACAAGACGAAAGTCTTTCTCTGGTCTGCATCCCCTTAACAATTGTATGTATTGAGCTGTACTGTACCCATTCTGCAATCTGTTAATAAAGTTTTCAATCAATCAATCAAGCCTGGCAACTACGCCAAGATGGCATAGAACTTTCCTAGATTTAATGTAATAAAAAAAGTAAATAATGAGGTGTTATTGTCTCAATGACTGTAATCCTTGGCAATCATTTCAAATCAAATTGCAGAGCTCACTGAGTCGGTGGAGAACCAATATCCTTCCAGTGGTCTTTGAATAAAAGATGCTCCCTCTGTCCAATTCCAGGCTTCTTCATTGAAATCTCAGCGATGTTTTCCAATTATTTCGTCAGTGTGTTAGAAATTAAGATCAATGGTTTCCAACTATGTGCTTTAAAAAAAAAATAAGGCAACAATAAAACCTTCATTACACACATTAATACAGTAATACAAAACATATTACGGGGGAATCTATTTTGCCATGAGCCTGTTCCAACATTCACATCAAGAATGCTTAAATCTTGTGTTAACAGAACACGCTCTAGCTCCCAGTCAAGATCACAATTGACTCCCTTTTGGTCATTGTTTTATATTGTTTTGCATTTTTCCTTCTCTTGGCTATAAGTGACAAATCTGTTACTCACAGATCACAGTTCTGAGAATTCCTGAATAAATAATGACGAATATGGTCTGTATACTGTAATTATACATTGAGTTAATTATAGTGTATATTGTTTACACTGCCTTTTTATTCTATTTTTACTTCTCCACTGTACTATAATTCTGTGACCTGGACCTGTATGTCTTCTACTACCGGTACCTCCCCTCCCCCCTCCCCCATGCTGCTATGATGCCTGAATTTCCCCAAGGGGATCAATAAAGGAATATCTTATCTTATTATAAGTAGGGACAGCTGTGCTTTAAGTTCAATAGCCAGATATTCAAATTATGTGAAATCTCCCATGTCAATGTCACTAGATTTAATGATGTGGATAAAATGGCGGCTAGTCCTCCTCCCTTCTTATCTTTTCTGACTGATTGATAATATTTATACTAGTTTACAGTATATGTATGAAATCAAATGTATGTACATTATTGGCTCACAGCGGGGCTTCAGTTAACTGACAGGATTAATGTACTGCATGGCCATTAAGTTGGACGGTAACTCATTTCTCATATCTCTGATTTAGCCTTTCTTAGAAAGTCGAGTGCCAAGTAATTAACCTAAATGAAATGTATGTGTCCAGGCACAAAAAGCCTGCCAGACCCCCTTTGGTCCTCTTTGGCGAAGCACTCCACAAAGGTTGCTCCAATAACAACGCAAAGACTGAAGGCTGTCTAAGGGTAAAGGTGAGCTTTGAATATTTCATCTGAAATTAGATTTATGTAAATGCAAAACGGGTGTCAAACGCTCTGCGAGGCTGTTTATTCATCAAGTAAATTGCCTGATATAAGCAAATGAATGATGGCACATGCTCTGGCGGTCTACATGCACTCCTACCGTAGAGGCCAGATGATTGATATGCTCTGTCCCTCTTCATTTGATTAACTTCTGTTACTAGTTTTGAATAACCTACACACTTCCACTCTTTTATTTTTCTTTCTCCTGAAATGTCCACAAATGTTATCAGATATGAGAATAGAAAGGATTTGATTAATACTTTATAATTTGACATTTCATAAAGTGGCGTAATCTATTGTTGTGACAAGCAAGACCTTTCAGAGGTCTGTGGCTGCAGTAGCCAAGATGATCAGTGAATCCGTGCACGTCTCGCTACTTTGCGAGGGCTGAGAGCTGTCCAGTGATGAAGTCACTGCATCCGCCGGGGCCCTTATGCAAGTCTTTTGTGTGGACGTTGAGAGTCAGCACTTTTATAAACTGCACAAGAGAATTGCTCCCAATTGAAACGGAAAAAATGGCAGGGTTTGATAGAAAATGATTCAAGTACTTACAGTACTTTGTACATTAATTAACTGAAAAGGTTTGTGTCAGGGTATTGTCTCTCAAAATAGTGCATTTGATTTGGTTCAAATCAGAACTGAAGCTTCTGGGTTGAAGTGTTTAATTTGCTTGCTTTGGTGGTAACTGAACTCTGCCTACTTAAAGATCCCCTCCGGATGTATTTTAAACCCTTAAAAGATCTTCTATATTGAATAACAATTAATTTAAGTATAGATTTTCCAACACCTGGAATTCTAAGTCGGCAGCTTCTATTCTTTCTTCATTTGAATACATTTTCCAGCACCCTTTCTTCCCTTGTATTATTGAGCACAGTTTTCGGTGGGTATAGCAACACACCAAATATGAAATCACAATGGCTACTATCTCTACTCCCAAGAGTAAACTACTTTTACAAACTTGGCAGTATAATAGGTAAGCAGTGTTTCTGGCTCCACAAAAACACAGATAAATCATTCATCAAAGCTAATCCATTGCTTTTGTCCCCCTTCTGACATCACCAAGGGTTTATTTTTCCTCCGTCTCCAGTCCCCAGCCAATACTTTTTTCCCAGTCCCTATATAACATTTCACATCCATATAAATACTAGGCAGTAACCCATTATCCCTTTAAGATATCCTTTAGCCGTTGTTCTCAGGGCACCCGTGTGTACAGACAGACATCTGAAGCAGAGAGGGGCAATCACACTTGTATGCGTTTTACAAAAAGGTCACACCTAAAAATGGACTATTCTTTTTTCAACATAAGAAATGCCTTTATTCACAGGACTTTAGGATTCACAGAGTTAGATCTTCTGTTCATCCACCATGTACAATTACATTGTGAAAAAAACAACGTCATCATGAGAAGACTATATGAACATCACTGAAGACATTACATGTGAGCCTTGCGTGTTCATTTCAGGGTCTTTTGGTGAAGTTGGCCAATCAGCAACGTCGGATCTTGTCATAATCTTCACCTAAAATGCTTTTTATAAACCTAACCCTAACCTCATTGGAGACCTAAGAAGATTTGCCCAACTAGGGAATTGGTGAGGGGGGGGCATGCTTCATTTCCATCTATTGAGATAAAGGATGCCACATTTAAATCCCTGCACTGAATAGATGTGCAATAGAACACAAGTCAACTATTTGATTTGGGACGTTTCTGATGGGGAGTTTCATCCCCATCAGAGTCAATGAATAATAGCTAGTAGCTTGGAGTCAGCGTCTGAATTGTAGGAGAAAAACCCCTTCCAAACACATCCTGATGTTTACGTTGTGTTCTGGTGCCCCAGCAGACGAGCGAACCGATGATTTGTAGGGCCCTTCGTCACATGGATATTCTCCCAACCGCATCGGCTTCTGGCCCTAATGAGGCCTGTTTCAAAAACACAGCTTAGAGCTCAGAGCTGGAGAGTCCTTGATCTCCTAGCACATCAGAACCTCCCTGTGATCGCTTGCATCAAAAGTGTAGAGATGCTCCAAGAGCACCCAAAGCCCTGGATGGAGCCAAGTCTCCTCTGTGATATGCTTGTTGTGGCGTTGCTGGAGGGAGTCTGTATTCAATCTGATGCATGTGTCTTTTGTTTTTAGTTTTTTTGTCAGTCTGCTAGTGGTACGATAAGAGTCTTAGCATCTGTGTGACATGATACACGGTTTTCTCAGATATGTATGTGAATAATCCTTTAAGGGATGAGCATGTTGGAACGAACAGATTTACATATATTTTAACTGTAATATATAAGTAACTGAATGTCTATCATAAAGATTTATATCAGCTTAAAAAGTTCTATTTCACAAATGGAAAGGTGGCTAAACTGAGTTTAGGTGGATTCACTATTACCCCCAGTTACTGTGTACTATTATTGAACCAGAACTAGGCCTGGTGTATGTAGTGGGCAAGGACAGTGCTTTCTTGATCAGTCACAACCCAAATACACACTGATCTGGTGTTAAATGTACTGTATAAATACACTGTGATTAAACTCTTTAATTATAATGAAGATGATGCCAGGGTAGATATTAGTGTTTTCATTTCACTATTTTATCTAAGTCATGTCATTTTAAATACTTAAAATTGTGACATTTCAGGAAAAATTGAGTGGATGGAAATCCACAAGTTGCATGCGGTAATAAAGGCGAAGGTATATAACTATGTTTAACTTTCCCAGATGGAATGACAGGGCAGAAAATAGGCCTGTCAAGGTGACTGACACATTCCATTTCTATGTATAATTCACAGCAAACAACCGCACCCGGATAGCTCTATAACCTTTCCGGAAATGAAGATCCCTCTCATTTTAAAATGACACACAATCTTTTAAATATATATTTTACTCTCTTTCTCCAAATTGGTCAAACCTGGCTTATAGGAACAAGAACCAAGTACAATTAAATACACAAGGCTAAAAAAAACTGCAAATTCTGTTTTCACCACAAAGTGGGATGAATTCTATTACATACAAAGTCAAAGTAAACAGAGAATGAGAAGGCAATCACTTTTTCTTTACTTCTCAATACTGGTTGTCTCTACGCTAAATAGGCATAGCAGTTAAACACACATCAGGAAAGACACCACCAGACATCTCCCAGACTGGCACCTCAGAATGTTGACCGTCTGACAGCAGTGCAACAGTGCCATCTACGGCGGCATAGCAAATGAGCCTGTTCATCCGTGACATGATCTAACTATAGACTCAAAAAACTCCCATCATTATCGAGGGCATGAAGAATGGTTTGTCCATATTAGTAAAACGAGTGTTTCTGTGCCTGAGAAAAGGTAATGACATAGAGAGGTGCATGTAATGTGCTGGAACCCCATTATGTCTCAGCAACACATCTTAATAATCTCTGGGCATTGTCCCTTTGCGCAAAAAGGATGTTCACCCTGACCAGGCTTTATGAAAAGCTGCTATTAAAAGGGGAACTACACCCAATTTCAGAATTCATACAAGAAATTCCTCTGGTCTAAGATGGTACAAAAGTACTAGATTGCTAAAACTGAAACTTGCGATGTCACCAAGTATAAAGTCTGAAGATGCTCCATAGACAATGAATTGAGAAAAACTTTGAGTTGATAGGTACATGTTCTGTTTCAGACCTAAGCTCACTACTATAGAATAAAGCTCATTTGGATGATAAAATAAGAAAACAAACTAACATTCTGTTGGTCCATAAAATCAGTCTCCCATTCATTATCAATGGAGCAGCTCCAGACTTTATACTTGATGACATCACAAGTTTGATTCTCACTTCTCTGGTTTCTGGCTTTGGGAGAGAGTAGCTCATGTTCACACATATTGACTTATGGGAATAACATATTAGAAATAAAAATGTGAGTGGTGTACCCCTTTAACCCCTCATATATTACGGTGACTATCCTTTTTTTTCATCAAGTATGGAAATGTGATAAGCTCTGAGGTGATTCAGGGCAACCATGTGCAGTAATGAAGTATACAACTTGGCAATTTGCATGCTGTGATAGGTTGAGAGAAACGTAGTCGTCATTCACTTATTACCAAGGTCAATATGAGATACTCCCGTTGATTCGTTGATGTTCTTCAGAATTCTAAAACAGTAAGGATTGTGTAGGCCAGAGAAATTGCTTTTACAGCACAATGCAAAAAGGTCTCATGCATAGTTTATTGGACCAGTGGTGAGAGACAAGAGCAGGACATCGGTTATCAGTGTGAATAACAAACTCACATGTACAGTATAGGCCTTTAACACTTCAGATGAGAGTGCTGCCTCCCTCAAATACAAAAAATAGGTAAAAAGTACAAACTGCAGCCTCACACCATATTGTATAAAACTTGTACCAAAAAAAATTCCTTATTTCAGCCCTAAAGCCTGCTGTAATTCATCTTTCATGTATGACTTTCATAGGGGAATAGAAGTCCATTAGGCTGTAGCAGGTGTGTTTCAGCAAGCCTGGAAAACCACCCCACCAAAGCTATATCTTTAACGAGAAAATCGACCATAAAACTTGACAGTATGCTCTTCAAGTGATTTATATAGAAAATGCTAGAAATCAGAGCATCAAGACTTGAATTTGTGATGTCATTAAGTGACACCTTTTGGAGTTGGTTCAATTAATTAGTGACCGACTTTGTGGGAACCCATAGAAAAGCTAAAAATGTTTTGTCCAAGACAGAAATAAATCTCAAATTCAACTCAGGAGAAACAACTATAGCTGAGCAAATAATTTGGTATGACTATGAGCAAGCTATCTTTAAATTATCTAATTCTTTACATAATCTAAAGTATAATTTAGTTATCTTTTAGATACTGTATCTGTATGATAATGAGAACACAAGATTGAAGTGACATTTCAAGGAGGCCTCAGTGTGAATGTTTTATGTCTCCTAGAACTTTAGGGGACATGTGAGACAAAATTGAGAGCTCAATGGCTTCTCAGAAGACTCTCGATAAGAAAGGCACATCCCAATGCCAAATAGGTTGGGTGCTGGATCAGAACACACCTTGTAGAGTTGAATAGAGAGATCCACACACTAGCTAGCTCCTGTGTAAAGGACTTGTATTTTCTGCTGTGGCATTTGAAGCTCAAGGCTCTCACTAGTTGGCGTGCAGATCTCAGATCATTGTCAAATGGTCTCAAACAAGGGGTGGCTACGTGGCGTAGTGGGCAAGGCGCTCGCCACGAATGCAGAGACGCTGGGCTTGCCTGTTCGAGCCCAGCGCTCCACATTGCTTTCAGTTTAGCTGGTCGTTCATACTAATACACATTGGCCGTATTAGGGGGTGGGAAACTGATGGGTGGGGATCGGGCGTTGTGGACAGCGACTCCTACAGGTCGGTTGGTGCGCCTGCGCAGTAGAATCAGGAAGTGTCGGGGGCAGCGTGAGCCTCCCACGCGTTACTCCTCGCCACTGAGAGATCGAGCAGCGCAGGTGAAAAGATGCGACTGCTGTTACCTCAAGTACCGGAGGGGACTTGTGCTATGTATGACTTAGTCCACATTGCAGCCGGCTTGTGGGAGGCAAGAAACAGCGTTCGTGACAGGGGAGGGTTGAATTGGATGATACGAAATTGGGATGGGAGAAAATATAGAAAATGGGAGAAAAAGTGGATAAAAAAAAATTGTCTCTAACAAGGATCTTTAGGGGCCTTTAGGAGCAATAATTCAGATATCGTGAGCATAAAGTAATGTCTACTCCTGAGGAGGAGTACAGAGCCCTGGTGGAGAGCTTCGTGGGGTGGAGCGACAGCAACCACCTCCAACTCAACACCAGTAAGACCAAGGAGCTGGTGGTGGACTTCCGGAGGGGCAAGAAGAGGCCCCCCCCGATTCCCATCTCCATCCGAGGGGTGGATGTGGAGATGGTGGACTCATACAAGTTCCTTGGGGTACACCTGAACAATAAACTGGACTGGTCGGACAACACAGAGGCCCTCTACAGGAAGGGACAGAGCAGGCTGTTCTTCCTGAGGAGACTCAGGTCCTTCAATGTGTGCAACAAACTGCTGCAGTCTTTTTACCAGTCTGTTGTGGCCAGCATCCTCTTCTATGCTGTGGCATGCTGGGGAGGCTACATCAACTCAAGGGACACCAACAAGCTCAACAAGCTGGTGAGGAAGGCTAGCTCCGTGGTGGGAGTCGAGCTACCTAGACTTGAGGTGATGGTAGAGAGGGGGATGATAAGGAAGCTGGATGCCATCATGGAGAACCCCTACCACCCCCTCTACGACGAGCTAGTCAAGATGAGAAGCTCGTTCAGCCACAGACTCATCCCCCCCCGACACTCAACTAACCGCCTCGGACAGTCCTTCATACCAGCGGCCATCAGGCTCCACAACAGTGGGCAGCGACTAGCAGCCTCCAGGCCCCACAACAGGGGGCAGCGACAGCGACTGCTACCAGACATTGACCTGGGACTTATAGGAACCCAAGGGGGACAAAGTAGACTACCCTGGTACTTTGATTAATGTGAATGAATGAATGAATGAAAACTTTATTTAACAGATTGCAGAATGGGTACAATACAGTACGGCTCAATACATACAATTGTTAAGGGGATGCAGACCTGAGAAAGACGTTTGTCTTGTTTCCATCAGGGTCCCCCATTTTCAATTCATATAGACATTTATGACATACACAACATACATGACATTTATGGCATAGGGACATATAGGTATTTAGTACTGATACATTTGTGACATAGGCGGTATTCAAATATACAGTACTGTTACCCCTAGATCCTGACAGAGTATATACATATGATGGGGAGGGGACTGTACATTAGGAGGGGGTGGGTGGGTGGGAGGGAAATATACATACAGCGGGGAGGGAATATATACATGCGGTGGGGAGGAGACTGTCTATTAGGAGGTGGTGGGGGTTTTGGGCATTTACGGTGGCCAGTTTCGAATTGCAGCCTCCCGTAGGTGCTCTTTAAGGGCGGTTTTGAATGTGGGCAGGGATTCACATTCCTTTACAGCTTTGGGTAGGGCGTTCCACATTGTTGTGGCATAATTGCGAAACGTGTTTAGTCCCTTGTTTGAGCCGAATCTGGGTTTAACATGATTTGTTGAGCTTCCTCTGGTGTAGTGGTTGTGGTATTCACTGACCTTTGGGAAGTATTTTGACATGTACATGGGCACCCCGGTCGTATCTTGTAGACCAGGCCCATTGCAAGTTGCTGTACTCTGTCGTCTACTCTAAGCCATCCTAGGTTGGCAAAGTGGGCAGGGGTGAGGTGGGTTCTGGGGTTCAGGTCAAGTAGTAGTCTGACCAGTTTGTTTTGTGATGTTTGTAATTTTGTTTTAAGCGCCTTTGAGGTGCTTTGGTACCATGAGGTGCACGCATAGTCATAGTACCCTTGAATGAGTGCTCCTGCCAGAGTCTTCAGGGTATTCTTGTTTACCAGAGAGGAGATCCGGTACAAGAATCTAGTTCGTTGGTTGACTTTTTTTATTACATTGGATGCCATTTTGTCACAGGAAAGATTTGCCTCTAGGATGGAACCCAGGTAGGTAATTTCGTCTTTCCTTGTGACAATATTGTCACCCACTGTAACTGAGAATCCGTCGGTCTTGCTGAGTTTGTTATTTGAACCGAAGAGAATGGACTCTGTTTTGCCCATGTGTAATGATAGTTTGTTATCAGCGAGCCATATGCAGATTTTGCCTAGTTCCGTGCTGAGGGTTTTTTCAACCTGCAATTTGTTCTTGTCAGAGACCAGCAGGGCTGAGTCGTCCGCAAACAGGAAGATAGTAAATTATAACACTACCTCATGCATACTGCACCTTATGTGACACTGTGAATAATGTGAATATTCCTCAGCTAGTCAGATAGTAAATTATATTGACCATATTGATCAAATTGTTTACACTGCCTGTGTTGTCTTTTACTACCTGTATACTGTGTTGTTTTACTACCTGTACCCCTCCCCCCCATGCTGCTATGATGCCTGAATTTCCCCAAGGGGATCAATAAAGGAATATCTTATCTTATCTTAAATCAGAAGCCCCCAATAAGCAACAACATTTTCCTTATTTGAGCCATTACATGAGTTATATTAAATGTAGGGTGTACAGCTAGGAATCTGAAAATGTACCGCAGTACATCACCATGGTGGGTATAGGGCAGGGTGGCAGCCTTCTTTTTTCATAATCTTTTACCATTATTGAAAAATGTTGTAGTTATTTTCTGCTGATGTAGTGTATCGAATAACAGGGCTGTACATTATTTGCACATAGCACGAGTGCTATAGAGTTTTATAGTTTTGTAGCACAGGCCAAAAACGTGTAGTACGAGTATAAAACATGTCTAAAATATCTAAAAACAACCACAAGTAGTGCAGTTCATCACTTAAACAATGGTCATCTCCGCAAACGACAAATAGTAAATTCATGATGACAAGTGGAGAACGGAGCAACTTAACCAGGCAGTTTCTCCCCTCCTCCATTTTCTATTAATATATTTAACATTTTAAGCATTTTATGAGCAAGCAAAATTCGTTAGATTGGACATTTGATTTGATTAGTCATATCAAGCGGAGAACGGAGCAATTTAACAACCCTCAGCACTGGGCAGTGTCTCCCCTCCCCTTTACTAGAGACGAAAAGTACCCTGGTGTAACCATCTGTATGTGACTGACGAAGGACAATAATGTTGCATACAGGGCAAACAAAATCCCATAATGGTAAAATTGCATACATTATTTGGCAAGGGTTTCTTGCAGGCTCCTTTTGGGTGTTTGGCTTGTTTCTTATTTGATTTAAAACTAGAAAATAATTTTGTCATCATCAGACATCCCAGATAGTTAGCCTGCTCAACTTGCTAATAAAAATGTTCGCTACGAATTGTGGCTTTTTACATACAGCTCTCCAACACAGAGACACAGGCAGACATGACGGTAAATACAAACCGGTTTATTGAAGAGAGTGGCAAGATGTAACAAGCCAGGAGCAGATACTGTAGAATGTTGTCATGACGAAGGCTCTCCTCAGTTTGTGTGAGGACTGAGGAGGACTGATTTAACCTGGGCTCACTGATTACCTCAATGTGCAACAGGCGCACAGCCATACCTGCTCCCAGGTCTGATTAGCTTGACCCAGGGCAGGTGCGGCTGCCCAAACAGGCCATCCCCACACCACAATAGCCTAAGCATAAATCCTTTGGATTTTCCCAGTAAAACTGTCCCAAGTCCTTTACATAGAAATCAGTCCACAGGCAACCAAGAAAGTCGGGGAAAATCTAATTATTTTTGATTGATTGATTGAAAACTTTATTAACAGATTGCAGAATGGGTGCAATACAGTACGGCTCAATACAAACAACTGCTAAGCCTAAGGGTGCTTTCCCAGTCACCATTCGGGGTCGAATCAGAGCCGCATCGCACCCAAAAAGGGTGTGTCCGTCCTAGTGAGAACGCTCCCCCCCGTCCCCGGGGACGCTGATTCGCTCCAAACCTGGACCGCTGAAATAGGTGGTCTCGGGTGCGCGCCGGTGGGAGCGGGGGCCGTGGTGTACAAGCTTGTACCAAAACACGGGAGAGGCTTCTGTATCAACTTGCTGACACACACAACGTCATTACTGTAATGCTTTCATGCTTGCTTGAATTTTGGGCAGATAAAAACATACAGCAACAACTGGACAATACCCACAAAAACTATATTTATGGGCAATTTGGCGAGTTCAGAGAACTTCGAAATATATGAGATATAAAGCCCCTGGCTTGCACATCGCAGTCACGGAAGGGGCTAAAGACTTCCCTCGCTCGCATTAAGCCTGGCAACTTTTTTTGCCATTGCTATGTCTACTATACTTTCTTGTTCGAATGCATTTATTTCTATAGACCAGTGGTGCCCAACCAGTCGGCCGTGATCGACCGGTAGATCAATGACATTCAATATAATTGATACGAGCAATGTTACTAGTAATAGGCTAAGCTAACTAGCGTTAGCCGTTAGCTTAGCGTTAGCGTTAACCCTGGAAAACGCTCAAAAGCGGACTCCACAACACCAGTTCCATTCGTGAGAAAAGGGGGTGGGTTATATTGACATGGCTTGACAACAGAGGTTCAAATATAACTTCATATTTATTGGTTATTTGTTTCTTTTATATCAGCATCCAGTCAATATAAAGCCCCTGGCTTGCACATCGCAGTCACGGAAGGGGCTAAAGACTTCCCTCGCTCGCATTAAGCCTGGCAACTTTTTTTGCCATTGCTATGTCTACTATACTTTCTTGTTCGAATGCATTTATTTCTATAGACCAGTGGTGCCCAACCAGTCGGCCGTGATCGACCGGTAGATCAATGACATTCAATATAATTGATGCGAGCAATGTTACTAGTAATAGGCTAAGCTAACTAGCGTTAGCCGTTAGCTTAGCGTTAGCGTTAACCCTGGAAAACGCTCAAAAGCGGACTCCACAACACCAGTTCCATTCGTGAGAAAAGGGGGTGGGTTATATTGACAAGGCTTGACAACAGAGGTTCAAATATAACTTCATATTTATTGGTTATTTGTTTCTTTTATATAAGCATCCAGTCTCCACCACCGTGTGTTAAACTCTTCCTTCCTGTGTTGACGTTCGAACGTGACATCGCCTACGGCAAGCTTACACGCAAAACGCAAACCGTAAACAGAACCCGGAGCGAACCAAGACTGAAGTGTGTACACAAACTAGAGGGGGGAGAGGGGGGGGGAGTTCGCACCCAAGGACAGAACGAGGATGGAACGGAGCTGATTCAACCCCGATGGTGAGTGAGAAAGCACCCTAAGAGGATGCAGACCAGAAAAATACTTTCGTCTTGTTTACAGGGTCCTCCATTTTCAATTCATCAAGATATTTATGACATACAAGACATACAAATATACAGTACTGTTTAAGAAAAAGAGATAATAAAAAAATATATACAGTACATTCAAATGGGAAGAAACTGTACATTGGAGCGGGTTCAGTGGATGGGTGTGCGGGGGTAGGGGATTTGGACATTTACCGGGCCAGTTTCTAATTGCAGGCACCCGTATGTGCTCTTTGAGAGGGTAGGGATTCACATTATTTTACGGCTAGGTCTTTCCACATTATTGTGGCACAATTGCGAAACGTGTTTAGTCCCTTGTTTGAGCCGAATCTGGGTTGAACATGATTTGTGGAACACCCTCTGGTGTTGTGGTCGTGGAATTCACTGACCTTTGGGAAGTATTTTTTATTTTAAGTTATGTTACTGTAACGGAGGTACCGCAGTCTATCCACAGTCACGGGTACAAGTAGTGACGTGGCTGTGGACGTTAAGCGGTACTGCAAGTAAACTCACTCCCCAGAGGCATCCAGACCAAGTAGCAAGAGGTGAGTTCACCTCTTGGTACAGTGGTCTGTGATGTTGCCCCCGGTGCGGGAGACCGGGGTTCAACTCCCACTCAGGGCAATCCCTTAACAGGGGTCGAATCGAAACAAACACAACGCAGTAAGATCACACCGGCTACATTACAATTCGTTCACACATTGGCAATAGAAATCCATTAATATACATGTAAATGTTTTCCCATCCTGCAATTTAGTTGTTATGCCAATTCCCCCCTGGTCGTTGGGCTGCCCTACTGTCGGTCTGGGGAGGGTGTAGACTCCCACATGCCTCCTCCAATACATGTGGAGTTGCCAGCCGCTTCTTTTCACCAGCTAGGACTTTCACTGGACATTCATGCTATCGCCCCCAAAATCCCATCTCTGCTGAACATGTGCCCCGACCGACCAGTAGAAGTTGCTATTGCAATGACCAGAGTTTTACCCCACCAGCCACCACCTTTACACAATTCTGTTGCAAGGACTAACCAAGCCCTATACTTAGGCCCCGTTAGGATTGTATTGTTTATTCCCCTGTTGTATATTTCTATTAAATCTGGTTTATTTATCTTCTGTTTCCTGTGTCTGTCTGTCCCGGGGTACTGCCACTTTTGACCACTTGGTTCGACCGTAACAGATTTTTTCATATTGACAAATTGAAACTGAGCTGTATAGTGGGCTATAATATAAATAATTATATTCTAGGGTGGATTTTCGCTTTGAAAGGCATACATTTTGCAATGTGTGTTGCCTGCCATATAACCTTCCCTCTACACTGACCACACAGCTTTTACAGTCATTTTCATGAACCCTGCTTTATGACACTCATAAGGCCACCGTCATTCAGGATCATAATATGTTTGTGTGAGAGGCATAAAGCATATATATAATGTGCCATATGTCATTTAATAAACTTTATAGATTGATTGAAAATTGTATTAACAGATTGCAGAATACAGTACAGCTCAATACACAAGGAAGAGTAAGTGTCAGACATCCATTGGATTTAAGTATGGGGGGACTAATAAGAGTGCTAATGGTTAACTTCCTGTACTGATGCCATTAGGTTAAATTATCTGTACAATCCTCACCTCTGCACTGTTCTCCATTGGAAAGATTAGAATTCCCAACACAATGGACCTCATGCAAGAACCGTGTGCGGAGACGTCATTATCTGTATCTGTATATTCGGATAGGAAGACCAGTGGGAGTGGTTTATACCGGGACATTTAAATCAGAATCAGAAAGGTCTTTATTGCCAAGTATAGTTTTCACATACAAGGAATTTGCTTTGGTCATTTTCGGTGCTTTATACATGTTACATACAACATACAATAACGGACAGATAATAAAAATTAAAAGGTGGAATAAAATAAAATGGGATATAAACTAAATTAAATAGGAGCACAATAGAATATAGTATAATTATGAGTAAAAACGTTAAATAAGAAGCTGTACACTGTGGTCAAGTATATACACTAATTCTAATAAAATAACAATACAGTGGGATGGGATATTTAGCAGGGCTGTGCAATTGGGCAGTTACAGGTATGTGCAAAAAGTATGAACAGTGAAGTATGAACAAGTATGTTTTGATTGTATATACAAGTATTTAGTCCAGTAGGGGTGTGTTAATGTAACACAGTGGGGGGGTGTCAGTGAGGGTCCTGAGCCTTGTTGATGAGGCTCACTGTAGAGAGGAAGAAACTGTTCTTGTGGTGTGAAGTTTTGGCCAATATCTTAAAAAATATTGACATGAAAACCATGTTTATATCGCACGGTTCGAACAAACCTCAATGTTATTGCCATACAATACAACGTATATTGTGTCTTTACCTTTCTGTGAACGTCTAGGAAAAAAACTTGTCGCAATCCGGTAAAAAATGGCGGAGCTATGGACATTATACAAAAGTAACTGTACTTACAGTATATTTCATTCACAGTCTTTGCTGCCCTGTAACAGGCGCCTGGTGGTACTAAATCCATAGACAGATCCATAGATGTATGGCTTGGCCATAATAAGGTCATTTATAGGCCTGATATTCTATATTCATATTTCAAATTGCAAGGCAAAATTCAATATTGTATCTACCAAAACCCCTGTAAATCATCTGCCCTTTGTTCATTTGCTTAGACTTTTACACTCTATCTCAAGAAGGTGCTGAATGAGCTCAGATTTTTCACTTTTGGTCAATGTTAGCATGGTGCTATTCACCATCAAAGATGGGGTGGGGAAAGATGAAACTATTCTCCTTTGGTTCATTACAATTTACTCAAGCATAGTAACAGTCACAATATTTCGGACACTGGGAATACATTCCCTGAGGTCCATAGATGTCCGTAGATACCAAGAACATGCACATGGACCTTGTAGAAGTGGAGCAATCTTCCATTAACTTTTTAGGCAAATGTTCTGAAAATATGACTAGGGCTTTAAGCATCGGACCACAGCACATTCGCCCTCGTCTGTCGGCTGTCTTTTTTTTTTCGATCAATCAACACACGTTTGAAACCTAAAATGCCCGCTGTTTGATTTGACACCCTACTTGACCTATTACGTGCTTCCAATCTTGGTTATAAGACCAAACAGCCAACGAGAGTCAGTTTAGAAAAAGTTACCACGTCCGGTTTCGTCTCCTGGTGAACGGACCAGTCACCTCTGACGGTGAAAACGATTGACCATTTTTGTAGCCAATGCTATTCTGGACATGACGATATCTTACATGAGGGATGTTTACTATGATGAAGTGAGAGAAGAAGAAGAAGAATAAATGAGAATACCCGCTCGACGTCGCCTCCATGTGAAAATGCATTGGTCCAGATGGCCATTTTGGATAAGCATACCGATACACACATTAGAAAAACATGTGCACAAATCTTCTGTGGTATTGTTACCAACTTTGGACCTGTACTAGATAAGACTTCAGGCTATGGACCCATTGTGTTTTCCAGCTCATACCTCTCAGCTGGAACTCTTTTGCAGGCATCTGTTTGCTAAATAATTCAGACGTAAGTAAAAAAAAAAAAAAAATATATATATATATATATAATAATAATAATAATAATAATAATAATAATAATAATAATAATAATAATAATAATAATAATAATAATAATAATAATAATAATAATAATAATAATAATAATAATAATAATAATAATAATAATAATAATAATAATAATAATAATTCAGTGTTTTCAAACCTCTGTAAATCTATTACAGTAGCACTCAGAGTGATTCTTCCTGTTGTGGAAGAATGTTTCCTTTCAAAAGAGACCAGACTCATGCATGTACTATAAATGGTTCAAGAATAACTTTCAAATGACTTTTGGGTATGCAATCGACCGGCGTTTTATGCAAAACTTGCCAGATGCTTAAGAGCAGCCCAGGAAGGAGAGACAACTCTCTTTCTATATCTGTGTCCATCTCATTAACATCCATTACAGATATGATCTTAAATTGTGCGTACGAACACGTTATAAGCAGGGGTGCGGTGCGTTGGTGATTTCAAAGCTGGTTGCACTGTGTTTTAATGACGCTACGTGCACGCGCGCTCCCGTGCATGTGCATAAATGTTCCCTAAAGACTAAAGACAATGCCTAATTGCCTCTACGAATGGAATGTACAGTAACACATTTCATTCACAAGTTTTGTGTGAATGTTCAAGTTTCAAGTTTCTTTAATAGTTGTCATACAGAAGTACAGAATACTTTTATACAAAATGCTTCTTACTGTTACGCTCCAGAGACTGTGCTAGACAAGATAAGTATGAAATAAAATAGTATAGCATGTAAAATAGAAGTAAAAAAGAGGTCACAGTGTTCAGTATAGACATATGTACAATGTTCGATGCAGAATAGAAGTAACTGAGTTACCATACAATATACAATATACTATGCAATGTACTAATATACAATACTATATAGTGCAAAGCAGAAATGGGATGAGGTACAATTTAGGTACAATTTACAGTAAGGTGTACGAGTTGTAGTGCAAATCCTTTACCAATAAATATAAAGTGTGTTTAGGTGATCTAAAGTGTGGAGAGTGGGTGCTGCAGTGTGTTGTTTGTTTAAAGTGAGTGTGTGCGTGTGTGTGCTGTGTGCATTTGATGGTTGTTGCATAGTGTTTATTGTTCGTTGAGCAGCCTGATGGCCTGGGGATAGAAGCTTCTTCTGTATGTATCTGAGAACGTATTTGAACACACCTGACGACCTGCGCTATTGTTATGCAAAGTAGCCAGGTGGGTACATAGCGAGTTGGCGCATCAGTCGAGTGCAGCGCATTCCTGTGTGCATGCACGTGCACATCCGTGCATGTGCGTGCGCGTGCTTCTGCTCACAGAGCCGGTTGCTCGGCATGCAACCCTGTCCCATGAGCCCTGGTTATAAGCAATATTGTGGGATTCACAAAGTTTCTCTTATTTTAGATTTGTTCATTGGTACGATCAACACTTAAGAGTGCTGCAGACCCGTCGTACCAGGATACTGTGAGGGAAATCAACCCGATCAATGATTGTATAGGTAGTCGAAGGTAGACTTGATAAAACAAAGGTTTATTCAGAGTTATGGCCTGAATGACCCAACCGGGACACCAGCTGATGTGTCCCCAGGTGAGCTCTTGAGTCCACTCAGGCGTGGCTCTTTATAGGGGAAAGAGAGGGGAATTCTGGGTAGGCTTGGCTCAGGTCAGGATTGGAGGGTGGTTTTGAGGGGGGGAGGGGTTGTATTTAGGAGAAGGAGGGGGAATGTGGGTTTAGATTAGACTACAACAATGTGATTGTGGCTTAGATCCATAACAACAAAGCAGGGGCAATCCATAAATGTGCTGGGATGGGTCGGTTACTTTATTAGGTAGGCTGGGTAGCCTTTGGGAATAAGGTAGGCTACAAAAGGATGCCTGATTTTAGAACAGATTGCCAGAATTGGAAAACTGTACAGTATGTCGGCTTTGATTACTGTCCAAAGACCATGAAGTGTCACTTCCATTATAGTCTATTGCCAGTTCTTTAATCCATGATTTCATAAATGGAGACTTCATCCTCTGTCTCCCTCCCATTGCTGTTATGATCGAATGCCACTCCCATGTCTCTTGGAGTGTATCATGTCAAACACATATTTCTTTCAATTAAAATATAGCGACAGTGAATTATTTTGCCACCCATGTAGTTTTGCCGGTCTTTTGATCACTGCCAACACTCTGGAAAATGATATTCTTGGTTTTGGTCTTCAGCTCAGATGGCAGAACTTGTTCTCCAGCACACAAAGTTCTTCTTTCACTTTGCTCCCTTTTTTTTAAATGGCCTACAATTCGTCTGATAGAATAAAGCAGAGGCAATCAACTGAAATTCCTCTTTGTGATTGGAGTAGTGATTGGAGGATCGAGGGCAGGGCTTTAGATTGGTCAATTGGAGAGTTTCAAATGTCTCAAAGTCATTATTAGAGACTTTTCTGGGTCTGAAGTCAGGGGTTGAAGAAATAACAGAAGGTGGTAGGAGCCAAATTCTTTATTTCAGAATATGGTGAACATTTAACCTGTATTGCTCCATTAGATATGTAGTTTATTAACTTCTTTATTATTTGGGTTTATTATTATATGTCATTATGTTGACACCTGAATATGTCTAACAATAATTCAATGTGTCTAACTCTAATTCCTTGTACTCCACTGTGTTCATGATAACGTTGTGTAACTCGCTGACCCGTCTTGATTCTCCATATCCTAATATTGACATTTAGTAGTGGGACATGGCGCTGGACTGTCGCCAGGGGGAGCTGGTGCAACGTTGGGCTGGCAAAGGACACGTGAGGAAGAGACTGGCATGAAGGAGGAGCTAAATACACGGGATGCTCTCTTCTTCCATTTCCAGTGAAGCAAGCGGACGTGTGGACTAAGAGCTCCTGATAATAAAGACACGCAAACTACGACTCCTGCCACGGGGTGGGATAGTAACGTCGTATGCGAAAGTTTAGCTTCCCAGTATAGTGCTTAGGGTACGTTTGAACCAAGCAGTCATCAGATTGGACAGCAGAATCTGAATAGCCTACTCCTGCCCGGTCCTACACTCGGACCCTCCCTCCTCGGCGTCCTGATACGCTTTCGTCAGGACAAAGTGGCCATCAGCGGCGACATCAAGGGGATGTTCCTACAAGTTCGACTGATGGAGGAAGACAAGCCTTTACTGAGGCTTCTGTGGAGGGAGAGGCTCGACGACGAACAACCCTCGATATACCAATGGGAGGTACTCCCCTTCGGCACCACCTGCAGCCCATGCTGCGCCACGTTCGCGTTACAGAAGCACGTGGCCGAAGACCCCGGAGCTGACGATGATGTCCGACACAGCGTTGAACGAAGTTTCTACGTGGACAACTGTCTACAGAGCGTATCAACGCCAGAAGAAGCAGAGAGCATCCTAATGAAGCTACGGGCTTCGTTAGCCAAAGGTGGATTCAACCTCCGACAGTGGGCCAGTAGCGACCCTCAAGTTCTCCTGCACCTCCCTCCAGAGACTAAGGCCGCTAGCAGCGAGACCTGGATGGTGCACACCCCAGGCGAAGCGCAAGAGATGACTCTGGGCCTCGTCTGGCGCTTTAAGACGGACTCGCTTCACTACCGACACACACCTCTGAGGCCGGACCCGGAGACATCCACGACTAGACTGACCACTCGGCGGAGTGTGTACCGAACACTCGCCAGCCAGTACGACCCAATGGGGTGCATTCTCCCCTACACCACCCGGGCGAAGATGCTGGTGAGAGAATTGTGGGCCAAGGAGCAGGGCTGGGATGACCCCATACCCGAGCACCTAGCCACCACATGGAGAGAGTAGGAGGATGAACTTGTCTTACTCCGCGAGGTTGCCATCCCGCGGAGTTACTTCCCCCCTACCGTGCAACTGGAGACGTGTCAGATAGACCTGCACGTCTTCAGCGATGCCTCTGAAGTGGCGTACGGATCAGTGGCCTACCTGAGAGCTCGAGAAGAGGGAGGAGAAGTCCACGTAGCCTTCGTCCTGGCCCGCTCGAGGATAGCTCCCCGCAAGCAGCAGTCGATCCCGCGACTAGAGCTCTGCGCAGCTCTGGTAGGCGCGCAACTCGCCAAAATGGTGCAAAGTGAACTCACCATACCGGTGCGTGAGATCATCCTATGGTCAGACTCCATGACCGTGATCACCTGGATCCAGTCCGCCTCCTGTCGGTACAAGGTTTTCGTAGGAGTCCGAGTATCCGAAATCCTAGACCTGTTGGAGATATGTTGACACCAAGCAGAACCCAGCGGATGTCATCACACAGGGGATGTCCCTAGCCGACCTCACCCGTCCTAACTCATACAGTGATGGTCCAGAGTTCCTCAAGCTCCCGGAGGAGAAGTGGCCTATCTCCACACCGCGGGAGGCGAACCAAGACGAGTCAGAAATAAAAAAGTCCATGTTCTGCGGGCTGAGTCAAGCCCCGGCTCCAACGGGCCCGGACCTAGACGACTCTGGAGAGTGCCCATAAAAGGACATTCCTATGGCACCACCCGGAGCTCCCCCCCACCACAGACCTCGATGCACCTGCCTACAAGGAAGCAGAACTTCTTGTGCTGCAGAGGGCGCAGAGAGACTCTTTCCCAGAGGAAATGGAGTGTCTGATAAGGGCAAAGCCAGTCCCCTCAGACAGTCGACTCCTCACCTTAGCCCCAGAAATCGATGCCCAGGGCCTCATCAGGGTGGGTGGTCGGTTGAGACGGGCCCCGGACTTGGCCGAGGATGTTAAGCATCCCATCGTCCTAAGCAGCCGACACAGGATAACAGACCTGATCATTCAGAAATACGACGAGGTGGTGTGCCACGCGGGGACCGAGCGAGTCTTTGCGGAGATCCGATGGCGCTTCTGGATACTCCAAGGGAGAGAAGCTGTACGCCGATTCCAACGAACTTGCCCGACCTGTCGCAAGTGGAGGGCACAGCCCATTATCCCGAAGATGGCAGACCTGCCTCCCTGCCGCCTCCGAGTCGGCGAGCGGGCCTTCCATTCCACGAGCGTGGACTGCTTCGGCCCATTCAACGTCAAGAGAGGAAGAGGAACAGAGAAGAGGTGGGGCATCGTGTATAAATGCATGACCACCAGAGCTGTTCACATTGAGCTCCTCCAGTCGATGAGTACAGACTCGTTCCTCATGTCATTCCGGAGGTTCCAAGCGAGGAGAGGGACCCCCTCAGTGCTATTGTCAGACCAAGGGACAAATTTCCGAGGAGGAGACACGGAACTGAGAGCGAGCTTCCTGAACATGGGTGAAGATTGGTCAATTGGAGAGTTTCAAATGTCTCAAAGTCATTATTAGAGACTTTTCTGGGTCTGAAGTCAGGGGTTGAAGAAATAACAGAAGGTGGTAGGAGCCAAATTCTTTATTTCAGAATATGGTGAACATTTAACCTGTATTGCTCCATTAGATATGTAGTTTATTAACTTCTTTATTATTTGGGTTTATTATTATATGTCATTATGTTGACACCTGAATATGTCTAACAATAATTCAATGTGTCTAACTCTAATTCCTTGTACTCCACTGTGTTCATGATAGCGTTGTGTAACTCGCTGACCCGTCTTGATTCTCCATATCCTAATATTGACATTTAGTAGTGGGACATGGCGCTTCTGGATACTCCAAGGGAGAGAAGCTGTACGCCGATTCCAACGAACTTGCCCGACCTGTCGCAAGTGGAGGGCACAGCCCATTATCCCGAAGATGGCAGACCTGCCTCCCTGCCGCCTCCGAGTCGGCGAGCGGGCCTTCCATTCCACGAGCGTGGACTGCTTCGGCCCATTCAACGTCAAGAGAGGAAGAGGAACAGAGAAGAGGTGGGGCATCGTGTATAAATGCATGACCACCAGAGCTGTTCACATTGAGCTCCTCCAGTCGATGAGTACAGACTCGTTCCTCATGTCATTCCGGAGGTTCCAAGCGAGGAGAGGGACCCCCTCAGTGCTATTGTCAGACCAAGGGACAAATTTCCGAGGAGGAGACACGGAACTGAGAGCGAGCTTCCTGAACATGGGTGAAGAACTCAAGATCCGCCTCGCTCCTGCTCAGGTCACCTTCCAGTTCAATCCTCCGAATGCCCCCCATTTCGGGGGAACGTGGGAGAGAGAGGTCCGATCAATAAAGACTGCTATGTACACCGTACTTGGAGCCCAGACAGTGGGCGATGAAGTCCTGGCTACGGTCCTCACCGAGATTGAGGGAGTTCTGAACTCCAAGCCCCTCGGCTACGTTTCAAGCGACGTAGCTGACGTCGACCCCATCACCCCAAACTACCTCTTGATGGGGCGGCTGGACCCTGCCCTTCCTCAGACTGTGTACAGACAGGACGAGATGAACGGACGGAGAATGTGGAGACACAGCCAAGTACTGACCGCTTCCTCCTACACTACTTACCCTCCCTTCAAGCCCGTCAGAAATGGGTGAAAGACAGGGATAACCTGACCGTGGGGACCGTCGTGATGATCAGTGATGCCACTAACACGTTACTAAGTAACGCGTTATTGTAATCTGATTACTTTTCCCCGAAAATAGTAATCTAACGCGTTAATCTTTACAAGCCAGTAATCTGATTGCAGTTACTTGTCCAAGTGGCCGTGCGTTACTATTTCGTTACTATCTCATCATAATGCAGGCGGAATGCAGTATTTTCTTTCGTTTTCGACAGTCAAATATACGTTTGGAAAACTTTTCCTTGTATTGGGGAGTGACGTCACAGCACGCAACCTCGCGTGTTGATCCATGCTGGTGGGCGCGGCTGTTATTGTTATTATCAGGCTGACCTGCGAGCTAGCAGGGAGACACTCGCGCTCGTAACGCTTTCTGGCACTGGAAGTTCACTAGTCTACTTAACGTTTGTGTAAACTAAGCCGGGTGAAAAAAACATTCACTTTGCGGAGGAAACAAAATACTGTCTACCGCATATGGAATATACAGCACAGCACGACCATCGACTTCTACAGGACTCGGAGTCGGAGCTGCACCAGCCAAACAGTATGTTCTACCTTTGAGTTAAACATCTTTTGCAGTGCACTATTCATGAACATGGAACACCATACTGCAGTATGTAGGTTGTCAGTAGCACACTGACAACACTGCAGTATATATATATTCCCTCCCCGCCGTATGTATATTTCCCTCCCACCCACCCACCCCCTCCTAATGTACAGTCCCCTCCCCATCATATGTATATACTCTGTCAGGATCTAGGGGTAACAGTACTGTATATTTGAATACCGCTTATGTCACAAATGTATCAGTACTAAATACCTATATGTCCCTATGCCATAAATGTCATGTATGTTGTGTATGTCATAAATGTCTATATGAATTGAAAATGGGGGACCCTGATGGAAACAAGACAAACGTCTTTCTCAGGTCTGCATCCCCTTAACAATTGTATGTATTGAGCCGTACTGTATTGTACCCATTCTGCAATCTGTTAAATAAAGTTTTCATTCATTCATTCACACAATAATAAATAATAATAACGTAGAACCATATCTGAATGGGGCAGGCCTCAAAGGTAGGCTACATATCAGCCTACATGTGGTGTTATTGACCATTTATCTTTTGTGAAATCTATAGATCTATAGATAGCAAGATAGGCCTACCTGCCCTATTAGTACATTTTACTCAAACTCAGTACATTTTACTAAATTTTTTTTGTCATTCTTATGTTGTGGCAGCAGCAGGGGGGACGACTTCGTAACCTAGTTACTTTCAAAGTAACTAAGTTACTCTGATAATCAAGTAATCAGTAAAGTAACTAAGATTACTTTTTAAAGGAGTAATCAGTAATCACTTTTACAAGTAATCTGTGGCATCACTGGTGATGATCATAGACCAGTCACTACCCCGAGCTACGTGGCCAGCCGGCCGTGTGAGCAGAGTGATCAATGGTTCGGATGGGAAGGTCAGAGCGGCAGAGGTCATCGTCCATGGGCGGACTTATACTATAATAATAATAATTTAGGACCTGCTCAGAGGTCATCAATCGGCACACATGCGATGCATGCATGCAATTCGTATCTGCGATTAACCCATCCCGTCGTCCTTCCCCCCCAAGGGCAGCCGGGAGCAGACAGGCGTCAACGTGAGCCACGCCAGGGGACCAATCCAAGTGCTCCTGTCCGTCTTCGTCAAGGACGCCACAGCGTTAGCGATCTATTGTTGTGCATGTTTTTCCATTGGGTTTTTATCTTATCGGGGGGGAAACCCTTGCGAGCACGGGGAGAACATGCAAACTCCACACAGAAAGGCCTGGGAGATACCCCACCTGGGTAACTGGCATCATGGAAACCTGGTCCCCAAGCGGGAATCGAACCCTGGACCTTCTTGCTGTGAGGCGACAGTGTTAACCACTACACCACCGTGCACATGTACTAGACCAGTAGCTAAGTTGATAGAGCTTCCTGCGTTCCCTGACCCCCCTGACGACGACGATAACCCACCGACTTTATAGATTACTTCCAACTCCCCATAGCCCATTATGGAGAAATTGATTTGACCCTTGATATTAATCTGTGCCCCAAATTTTATTTGCTAATTAGGTTCCGACTAATTAGGGGGCGGCTGTTCTGAAGGTCCAGATTAACACATAGAGTCTGCGTTTATTATTTTGTATAACTTATATATTGTTTATATATATAAGATATATATTTTCACGTCATCTGTTTACCTACCAGTATTCATCATTTGCTTATTTGTATATGTTCCACTCTTAACGCCGTAGACAGCGTGAGCGCATGAGCGGGGTTCTTGGGACATGCCTGGACAGAGTGTATGTTATAGAAGAAATGTTTGGCAGCAGTAACAGGACGGCAAGCAACGTATCTTGACAGAGAGCTGTAGTACAGCTAATTAGATACCACATAATATTGTCGAGCCACTATTGGCACAGTATAGTGACTTGTTCGAGCGAAGTAACGTTGAGAGACTTATAGCTGAACCCAGCGGCGTTCTGGATTTAACTACCTATTGAAGACGACATGCGGGTTGGCCTAAGTGTACAAGGGCTAACTAGCTAGCAACCATGCCAACAGGCTTTTTGGACTAATAGCTATTAATCCTGCCATCGGGCGCTAGCAATACAGGAACCCGGTCCGTACGAGACCCTCCTCACCAGCGACGACAGGATTATCCCAAGTTTGTCTGCGGCTCTCTGGAGTAGGAGCTCCAGAGAATTACCGTCTCCACCCGCCATCTTGCTTTCCCTGTGCTGCTCGCTTCTTCTCACTCCATTCCAAGCATCAATGGTCGAGTACTCGTAGTTCAGGACTATCGTTACCTCTGACATTGTTGCATTGACATTATCGTATTAAAGGAGATCTGCGCTATGTATAATATGTATGCTTTCTATTACTATTAAAGGGATTATTCATTCTTTGTATCACTGTCCCTTTCGAAGTTAATAGAGTGTCCGCCATTTTGTGTACCTATACTGTCTGGCTAATTAATATTCTTTAGTAGTGGTTTAATCTAGCATTTCAATACAGTCAGGGTTGTGTAGCCCCTTAGCTACAATTGTGTTTTATCCATTTTTGACCAGCGTGTTGACACTGTTATTGTTTCAAATGTTTGTCCTACGATTGTGTCAAAATAAAGTATTCAATCAATTCAATCAATCAACTATGAATTGAAAATGGGGGACCCTGATGTAAACAAGACAATTGCACTGTTGCAGAACTGTTCTTTGTTTGTTTCTTTGTTGTTGAAATATTAAAGTTGTCAAAAATTACAATTTCTGGTTGTGTTTTCCTGCATTTAACCTTTTCAAACAAAGCCATCATGAAGCTGACAGAATAACTGAACAATAAAGTATAATATATTGTGTGGTACCCTGTCAATAACTTTGGCAGACAGGGAATATAATACATTTTCCTCAACTATACTTTCTCTCTCTCGATGGATAGCTGACGTGTTTGCTGACGTGTTAAAAACGCATCAGTAGCAGGATTACTGTCATTTTGATTACTGTAGTTTGCCTGGTAGCCTTGGTTAGTGGCTGCCCCACCAATGTTTTACATATAAAAACGCCACTGTGCGTGCGTGCACGTGTATGTGTGTGTGGGGGCCTCCACAAGAGTCTGGCCCAGAGGCCTCTGAATTCTTAATCTGGCCTTGCCTGTTGTGAATGTGTTTTCCCCTGTAGGCTAATACATAAGTGGCATACATTTTTGCAGTTGAGCAAAAATTTGCAGTTGAGTAGGCTACAGTATGTGCTGTGTTTTTATGTCTTCCACCTTCGAAATAAGTGTTTTAATTAATGCTTTTATAGGTGATATCCTCAGGAATACAAATTGGTCATGATCATTTGTTTTTATGATGTGTTTGTAATTTCCAAATAGAAAAATCTAATCAAATAAAAGAATTACCGCCGGCCATGAATTATCATGAATTGAAAATGGGGGACCCTGATGTAAACAAGACGAAAGTCTTTCTCTGGTACGCATCCCCTTAACAATTGTGTGTATTGAGCCGTACTGTATTGTACCCATTATGCAATCTGTTAATAAAGTTTTCAATCAATCAATCAATCAAGCCACTAGGGGGCAGCGTCTCGTTAGTAGTGCTGACCAGCTTAGTTTATGGACCTAGGTCACTCACAGTAACTGGGCTTAGCTTAGCCAACGCGATGCTGACCAAATAACGTTATCATTCATATTATTATCGAAATCATTATGGCAGTGATGGCACACACTCACACTGAGAAACAGGTGAGAGAGGAGGGGGGGGCTTATTAAGAGATGTGATTGGGCGGCGGGCCAGCGTGGGGGGGGGGGCTTAGTAAGGGATGTGATTATTGGGCCAGCCCAGTGTCAGTCAGTACCAAATGGACCACTGTCCCAGGCTAGTAGTGGGCCGGTCTTTATTTGTATTTTTTATAAATCAATTATAACGGCCCAAAGGCGCGTCGGCCCACCGGGAAAATGTCCAGATTACCAGTCCAGCCCACGGCACTGCTGTTCTGTCACAAGCGCGTGCATGCTTTGAACAAGTAACGTTAGTTCAAAGCAAAGCCACCTGCATGTCCCCTGCCTGGGCAGAAGCGACCAAGTAGTGCTGTAGCGATGCAGGGGGGAGTACCTTTGCCAAACATCAGACATTACCGGACATTTTCAACTCCCGACTGTACATTTATATTGTGATATTTCTATTAAAAATATATATATATCTTTTTATAATATATTTTTTTTATAGTTACCGAGGTCCAGACCTCGGTGACCTCATAGCTGGCTACAGCCATGATAGTCAGAGCGCAGATAGTCAGAGCTCAGGTAGGCCTCAAGTAGTCAGAGCTCAGGTAGGCCTCAGGTAGTCAGAGCTCAGGTAGGCCTCAAGTAGTCAGAGCTCAGGTAGGCCTCAAGTAGTCAGAGCTCAGGTAGGCCTCAGATAGTCAGAGCTCAGGTAGGCCTCAGATAGTCAGAGCTCAGGTAGGCCTCAAGTAGTCAGAGCTCAGGTAGGCCTCAGGTAGTCAGAGCTCAGGTAGGCCTCAAGTAGTCAGAGCTCAGGTAGGCCTCAGATAGTCAGAGCTCAGGTAGGCCTCAAGTAGTCAGAGCTCAGGTAGGCCTCAGGTAGTCAGAGCTCAGGTAGGCCTCAGATAGTCAGAGCTCAGGTAGGCCTCAAGTAGTCAGAGCTCAGGTAGGCCTCAGGTAGTCAGAGCTCAGGTAGGCCTCAAGTAGTCAGAGCTCAGGTAGGCCTCAGGTAGTCAGAGCTCAGGTAGGCCTCAGGTAGTCAGAGCTCAGGTAGGCCTCAGATAGTCAGAGCTCAGGTAGGCCTCAGATAGTCAGAGCTCAGGTAGGCCTCAAGTAGTCAGAGCTCAGGTAGGCCTCAGGTAGTCAGAGCTCAGGTAGGCCTCAGGTAGTCAGAGCTCAGGTAGGCCTCAGGTAGTCTGAGCTCAGGTAGGCCTCAGGTAGTCTGAGCTCAGGTAGGCCTCAGGTAGTCTGAGCTCAGGTAGGCCTCAGGTAGAGCGCTAACATAGGCCTAAATTTTTTGACCGCACATCTTCATTTACAAAACCTTTTTTGATTGTTTTATAGTTATAGCAAGCTATTGGGGCTGTTGTGAAAATAAATACTTTGCTTTAAAATAAATCGTGTTTATTTTTATGAAGTACGTCGGATTCAGAGCGTGTCTAACTGAACTGCATACCTGGAGCCTCCAGGCAACTTTTTGTAGGATTGCCTGAGGGTTTAAAGAGAGTTCCTGTAGCACTGTGCACCGGTTACCATTATATATTAGGATTGTCCTTCCAATACCTATACATACCTAATTGAGAACAAAATTGTACCATAGCAGTAATAAATACTTAAAGGCCCTATTACGTTCCCATTGACTGTTAGTAGGCTCAATGTCTAGTAAATGTAACATAATAAGGAGACGGTAGCCAAAGTAATCAACAAAGAATATTTCATTGATAATTACCAAACTGTACATTGGAGGTGGTTGGGGTGGGGGTTGGGTAGGCGGGGTGGGAGGGGGTTGGGTAGGCGGGGTGGGGTAACTGTACATTGGATTATCGACGAAACCTTATTTGGTCACAAGAAGAGGGTCTCGTGTATTATTGGGTTAGGACATTTACTGTACATTGGAGAGGGTTGGGTTAGGACATTTACAGGGGCCAGTTTTGAAATGCAGTCTCACGTAGGTGCTCTTTGAGAGTGGTTTTGAAAGTGGGTAGTGATTCACATTCCTTTACAGCTGTGGGTAGGGCGTTCCACATTGATGTGGCATAATTGCGAAACGTGTTTAGTCCCTTGTTTGAGCCGAATCTGGGTTTAACATGATTTGTGGAGCTCCCTCTGGTGTTGTGGTCGTGGTATTCACTGACCTTTGGGAAGTAATTTGACATGTACATGGGTGTTAGGGCTAGGGGTGCTGAGAGGGTGAGAGCGCAATCGCAGAGGGAGGAGATGTCGAGACAGGAGGCAGAGACGAAGTAGTAGTAAATAATCAAATGTATTTGCAGAGCACGTTAAGCAAGGCACGTTACAAAAGAACAACACAGACTCAGCCGAGCTGGCACTGATGAACAACGAACTGTGAACACAAACATAAAAGGCTACAAAACAGAATACTATCGAACACCTACTTAGACAAGAACAAAGCTACAGGGTGAGGACAACGTCGACAGGAACAGAGGGAACGGAGGAGTAATGTCACCACACAGAGAAGCAGACTGAACACACATATATATACACTGACTAATTACAATTGGCCACACCTGGCCAGGCTAGTCTAAAACACAGAATCACAAACACAACCTAGACACAAAAGCATTGACACCATAAAGACAACTAAACACAAAGGCAAGACACACACAACAACCAGACAGGGGGACGACATCAAACACAGACAGGAATGGCCCAGGATAACAAATAATTAGAAATCCACTCAATTATTTGAAACCAACATAAGATGGCCGACCGCACCATCGGGCTTAGGTCGCCAGAGGGAGGTAGGGAGCCAATGTCAGGAGGAGAGAACTGTCCACTGTCATTCTCATGCCCGGCCCAGCTAGGGCCGGGCCTGGGAACGTAACACATGGGTACCTTAGTCGTGTAGTGTATCTTGTAGACCAGGCCCATTGCAAGTTGCTGTACTCTGTCGTCTACTCTAAGCCATCCTAGGTTGTCAATGTGGGCAGGGGTGAGGTGGGTTCTAGGAGTAAGGTTAAGCAGACTGTCTGACCAGTTTGTTTTGTGATGTTTATAATTTTGTTTTTAGCGCCTTTGAGGTGCTTTGGTACCATGAGGTGCAAGCAGAGTCGTAGTACCCTTGAATGAGTGCTCCTGCCAGAGTCTTCAGGGTATTCTTGTTTACCAGAGAGGAGATCCGGTACAATAATCGAGTTCGTTGGTTGACTTGTTTTATTACATTGGATGCCATTTTGTCACAGGAAAGATTTGCCTCTAGGATGGAACCCAGGTATGTAATTTCATCTTTCCTTGTAACAATATTGTCACCCACTGTAACTGAGAAGCCGTCTGTCTTGCTGAGTTTGTTATTTGCACCAAAGAGAATGGACTCTGTTTTAATGGTGTAATGATAGTTTGTTGTCAGTGAGCCAGGTGCAGATTTTGCCTAGTTCAGAGCTGAGGGTTTTTTCAACCTGTAACTTGTTCTTGTCAGAGACCAGCAGGGCTGAGTCATCCGCGAACAGGAACAAGTTGCAGTCACAAGCTGACGACATGTCATAGGAACAGCAGCGGACCTAGTATGCTTCCTTGTGGAACACCACAGCTCACTGGGCGGAGGGGGGGGGGATAGGGTACCGTTTACCTCCACCATCTATCTGTTCTCTCCCCTCCAGGTAGGATTGCATCCAGCTCACTGCTAGACTATCAAAACCAATTGCTTTTAGCTTGTCAATCAGAATGGAGTGATTGACAGTGTCGAAGGTCTTTTGTAGGTCCAGCATGACCATGCCGCAGTATTTGCCCGCGTCCACCTCTTGTTTGATGTGGTCGTTCAAATAGAGAAGGCATGTGTCAGTGGAGTGGAATGTTCTGAAGCCAGATTGGAATTCGTAGATTATATTTTTTTCCGCAAGGTACTTTTCAAACTGTATACTATTTTTTCCACGACTTTGAAGATGGAGGTAAGAATAGAAACAGGGCGGTAGTTGCCTGGGTCTAATTTGCTGCCGTTTTTGTGCAGGGGGGTTACTCTCGCAATTTTGAAGTCTTTGGGTACGTGTCCCTGTTTTATGGAGAGGTTTATTATGTGTGTGATGACTGGGGTGATGGCGGCTGCTGAGTCTCTGAGGAATTTGGAAGGGATATTGTCATGGCCAGTGGCCTTGTTCGGTTGGAGGGCGCTCAGTTTTTTGAGTACCTCAGCTGTTGTTACCATTTCGAGTTTGAAGTTGTCTTTGCGGACCCCTAGGTTTTTGTAGTATGCTACTATGTGTTCTACCCCAAAATGCCCTGAGTGGGAGGGTAGTTTATTAACCAGTGTTGTGGCTATGTTTGTAAAGAATATGTTTAGGTATTTGGCCACATCCAGTTTGTCTGTGATGAGAGTGTTTTCGGTCTTTATGTTTATGTTTGTAAATCTGGTTTTAAGCTTTTTGCTGCAGCCTAGTTAGTTGTTAATTACCTAGAGTAATTTCCAAAGTTCACAGGGTTCAGGGCACAAACACATAACAGGCCCCATGAAATCAAAATAGAGGTTTGTCATTTCCTGTTGATGAGTCATCTAGCACACAGGTGCGTATACACATTTTGCATCCAATGAAATGCGTTTTAGAATGACATTTACAGCACATTGTAACTGAGCTAGCACTCTGACTCTTTAACTAAATTGAACAAATGTTGCATATTGTTGCTAACATTAGCTTGCTAGCTAATGGATCGACCGTAATGCACATTCAGCACCATTGGCTACTATAAATGCCAATCAATATCCACAACAAGTCCCTCCCTACTGTAGCTTCGTGTTTTTACAGGAAACACATAAATATGTGGAATCAAATAGCATTCTACTAGCCATGTCATGGGGACTTTAACATTGTGTTTGAAGAATATACAGCCCTCTAAATGCTCGTTATGCCTGCGATTATCACGTTTTAGAAGACATGGTCAATTTTTGAGAATCGACAGGACACCTGAGACGCTGCTTTTCCCTTTCGCAACTCCCAATTCCAAACAATCAGTGTGATGTTTGATCCGGAGTTATCTTTAGCAAAGGTTCTGAGATGTGTTGAGTGCCTCGGATCGGGGGCCCCATAATGATGGATGAAGACAGTGTAGGGACTGCTGGACAGGGCAGACCCTTACACCTGAGCAGCCAGGGATGGGCTGGCCACACGCTGTTCGCATCATTACACAACCTGAGCCCAGACCTCTGCTGCCGCCCTGATTGATGGGCTCCACCGGCCCAAACAGCCCAATGGAGGCGTCCCATCCCGACCGGAGCCCGGCCCATCCATCTTGTGTGCCGAGGAGAGAGCCACACCACTGTGTACATCTTGCCTGGGGCAGCGCGGCTCTGTCTTAACCCCACTCTGTGATTTAATGGGCAGCTGGGCACATTATTAAGGAGTGGGATTCGATAAATTAACACAGCCGTTCCGGGAAGTGGGAATTAATAAAACAATGTGTTCTCATTATTGGGTTTGGTCGAATGTACAGTATTATGTGCAAATGTACTATATTGTGGGTTTTCATAAAAAATCTTTCCAAAAGAAAATAATTCTAGTGAGTAATCATGTATATTACAATGGTGCCCGCTCAAAAGCCCTTGTTATACAGTAGTTTAAAGTAAGACAACAAAGAAAACCAATGGGATAGACAGGAAAAAAGGAATTGGGTTAGGGCAGGGGTCAGCAACCTTTACTATCAAAAGAGCAATTTTTCCCCCTCCCACAAAATTGTATTCCTCTGGAGCCGCAAAACTAATTTACCTTTAAAATTAAGATAACACAGTGTATAACATTTTATATATAGTTATCCCCAAGCATACCCCACATTTAGCATAAAACGCCTGACAATTGCATACCCAAAGTAATTAGCTATTTATTATACTTTATACTTATAGCACACAGTTTGTTGCATTAATGGAATTATAAAGCAACAAAAATGTATTGTTTTACTTTTTATTGCTGTTTTTACCTGTTATAACAAAGGAAAACCTCAAACTCTTATGAAGAGGAGAAAAAAGACTGGCTGTGTAGACCTATTTTTAAATAAAACACAGAAGAGGAAACAAAACACTGGTGTCTGTAGACCGACTTTGAAATAAAACCCTGAACTATTCAGATATATTTGAGTCCTTCCCTTATTTGTGGAACATTTATAAAATAAAAAGTAGTCCACTTTGAAAAAAGACTACCATGTGTAGACCTACTTTGAAATAAAACACAGAAGAGGAGAAAAACACTGGTATCTGTAGACCTACTTTGAAATAAAACCCTGAACTATGCAGGTATATTTGAGTCTTTCTCTTATTTGTGGAACATTTATAAAATAAAAAGTAGTCCACTTTGAAAAAAGACTACCATGTGTAGACCTACTTTGAAATAAAACCCTGAACTATGCAGCTCTATTTGAGTCCTTCCCTTATTTGTGGAAAATCTATAAAAATTAAAAGTTAATACAGGTAAGGCATACAGGTAAGCCTGCATCGTTAGTCGTGAAAGCAAATTAATCTGTCCACGCTGAATTAAACCCTCTATTTTCCTCAGACTTTCCTTTTTTTGGATTTATCCATGGTTAGTTTACTGGGGGGTCGGAAACTCAAGATTAGCCACTTGCAGACGGCAGGGAGAGGCGCAGGGTGTGACGTACTGTATATTTTAGTTGAGGAAATATTTTAGTTGACTAAATATTTTAGTTGATGAAATATTTTTTCATTTCAGTGTCACAGTATGACATCGATCTCCAAAATAAGAGATATACATTTTTTATTTTTTTATAAAAGAAACCAATTGTATTATTTTTTTTTTTTTACCAGGGTGCCGCAGCTGATTAGCTAAAGAGCTGCATGCGGCTCCGGAGCCGCAGGTTGCCGACCCCTGGGTTAGGGCAAGGTTACAAGGCACTACCTTAGTATTATACTGCATTACGATGTGTTTCAATATGAGGTCCTCCACACATGAATTATGAAGTATTACAAGTGAAATGTCTTGCAATAATCATCACCATAAGATGATGGTCTGAGGAAATGTAAAAAAAAGTCAAAAGCATTTGCTACTAATACCAAACAACAATAACAACAGTGGCAAGTGTAATAATGGTGTAATAATAATGTACAAACTACTGACTACTGAATCATAGATATGTAATAGTCTCTGAGAGATATATGAAAGATAGACAGAGATAATTCACAGTGGATATTTGCCAAGCGGGCATAAAAGTGGCAATTTTTTTATATATATAGCACATGCATGAGTCTGGTCTCTTTTGAAAGATGACATTCTGAAGTTTCTGATTCCAGAAAAAAAATAATACTTTTAGTGCTAACATAATAGAGTAACGTAGGTCTGAACTTGAGTTGTAGAAAAACTTGTTCCTCAAGTTTTTCTGTAGTAGTTAGTAGTCCAGAGGTAGTATTTCCCCAGAAGGTGGTATGGCTTACAAATCCATACGGACCCATAGCCTGAAGCCTAATGTAGTACATGTCCAAAGATCCATTCAGAAATGAGTGATTAGGAGTGATTTTGGTAAACTGTGTACAAAAGAAAAACTGAGTTTTCTCATAGACCTCAATTCATTCGGCTGTTTTTCTCTTCCTGTTTTCGCTCGTTAGAGCTTGGAGAAGGGAGTTTACTGTAGAACCAAGTGCAATACAAAGAACATACAGAAACTACTTAACATACTACTCAAACAAAACAACAAACACTAACACTTACTAGAGGAAGACAGCGCAATACGGCGTGGACAGGAAACGGGGAGGGAGACAGGAGGAATGTCGCCACAAGGAAGGGAGGACAGACAGACACCTAAATACCCCAACTAATTAACAATCAAGAACACCTGGCCAACACAGAATCACAACACAACCTAGACAATAAGCAATGACAACTAAACACAAAAGCAACTCATAACAACCCAAAACAGTGCACCACATCACACCAGGGAAGGGAAAGTCAATGACAGCACACACCAGGACACCACATTGATCACACTATTAATTAAGGTTAAAACAGTAGTCAGGATGTCCAGTGTACTGGACCGCACTGTCTGCGGATGGCCACCAGAGGGTAGGAGACCAATGTTAGGCAGAGAGCCAATGTTAGGTAGAGAGCCACTGTTGGGTGGAGGGCACTGCCCAATGTTAGGTGGAGGGCACTGCCCAATGTTACCATCCTGCCCAGTCCAGCCAGGACCGGGCCTAGGAACGTGACAGTACCCCCCCCCCCCCCTCAACGGAGGGCTTCCAGACCCCCAAAACAACGTCCATAAGCAGGTGAGGGAGGAAGCCGGAACCCCGGAGAGGACCCAGGGAGATGACCCAAAGACCAGGGACCGGGAGGCAGAGCGAAAACCCCAGGAGGGGCATAGCAGCCAGGGGGGTTGAAAACGGGCGCAGATGCCCGGAGAGGGGGGGTGGGGACGGGAACAGAGGCCCGGAGAGGGGAGGCGGGGAAAGAAACAGGGAGCTTTATACTTATAGCACACAGTTTGTTGTAGGGCTGGGCGATATGGCCAAAAACGTTATCGCGATAAAATTATAAAATTATTTTCATATAACTCGATATCGATAATTATCGTAGATATAATGTCTGTCAAGTTTAATTAACTTATTATGCCTGGCGCTGATGGACGGGCTATTAATAGACTTGTTTTTCTGCTGCGAATGTCTCGAGTTGATGTCGTCATCAGTCCGCGCACGTTAGCAGTTAGCCAGAGCGAGCAGTACTGTCTATCCCATGACAATGTACGAGTAAATATCCCTAAAATACTCTGTTCCGCCCCAATACATTGCAACGACGTCCACCGTATACCACACACTACTATAACCGTGGCATCAGAATTCACGCCACATACATACTCGGCACGTAAATATATAAAATAGCGCTGTGCAAGCTAATTATCCTAGCTAGCCAAACTATACCATTGCGCCGTGCAAGCTAATTATCCTAGCCACCCATGTATCCAAATGTCCTAAATATCCCTAAAATACTCTGTTCCGCCCCAATACATTGCAACGACGTCCACCGTATACCACACACTACTATAACCGTGGCATCAGAATTCATGCCACACACATACTCGGCACGTAAATATATAAAATAGCGCCGTGCAAGCTAATTATCCTAGCTAGCCTTGAGTCCTAAACCAAAACAGTAGTGCATCTGGAGCTGTGGTGCGTAAGCACGTCATCACGTAACGTTGGTTGTTGTTAGTGAGTGTGTTGAGCCGAGGCTGAGCGGAGCCAAACTGGGAAAATCGATATATCGAAACTTTGCGACCACGTTTCATGTTTATTTCGAGGAAATAATTTATCGCGATATTTATCGTTATCGTTTTATCGCCCAGCCCTAGTTTGTTGCATTAATGGAATTATAAAGCAACAAAAATTATTTTTTTTACTTTTTATTGCTGTTTTTACCTGTTATAACAAAGGAAAACCTCAAACTCTTATGAAGAGGAGAAAAAATACTGGCTGTGTAGACCTATTTTTAAATAAAACACAGAAGAGGAAACAAAACACTGGTGTCTGTAGACCGACTTTGAAATAAAACCCTGAACTATTCAGATATATTTGAGTCCTTCCCTTATTTGTGGAACATTTATAAAATAAAAAGTAGTCCACTTTGAAAAACGACTACCATGTGTAGACCTACTTTGAAATAAAACACAGAAGAGGAGAAAAACACTGGCATCTGTAGACCTACTTTGAAATAAAACCCTGAACTATGCAGGTATATTTGAGTCTTTCTCTTATTTGTGGAACATTTATAAAATAAAAAGTAGTCCACTTTGAAAAAAGACTACCATGTGTAGACCTACTTTGAAATAAAACCCTGAACTATGCAGCTCTATTTGAGTCCTTCCCTTATTTGTGGAAAATCTATAAAAATTAAGAGTTAATACAGGTAAGGCATACAGGTAAGCCTGCATCGTTAGTCGTGAAAGCAAATTAATTTGTCCACGCTGAATTAAACCCTCTATTTTCCTCAGACTTTCCTTTTTTTCCGATTTATCCATGGTTAGTTTACTGGGGGGTCGGAAACTCAAGATTAGCCACTTGCAGACGGCAGGGAGAGGCGCAGGGTGTGACGTACTGTATATTTGAGTTGATCTATCTATCTATCTAGGTCGTCCTCGGACGGGCCCTCCATCGGTGCTTCCAGTCATCCCGATCCTCCATGCATCTGGCTAGCTCGCCGGTGCTTTCTGTTCCCACATCTCTCCTGAGTACGTCCACGTAGG
The DNA here is from genome assembly GCF_963971535.1 of Notolepis coatsorum. Classification (NCBI taxonomy): domain Eukaryota; kingdom Metazoa; phylum Chordata; class Actinopteri; order Aulopiformes; family Paralepididae; genus Notolepis; species Notolepis coatsorum. Next base: position 292,453,631 of record NC_140165.1, read on the forward strand.
TTAACGTGGGACGTCCTCGTGATCGATGCCTGTGTGTTGGTTCCCACACAGTTGACTAAATATTTTAGTTGATGAAATATTTTTTCATTTCAGTGTCACAGTATGACATCGATCTCCAAAATAAGAGATATACATTTAAATTTTTTTTATAAAAGAAACCAATTGTATTATTATTATTCTTTTTACCAGGGTGCCGCAGCTGATTAGCTAAAGAGCTGCATGCGGCTCCGGAGCCGCAGGTTGCCGACCCCTGGGTTAGGGCAAGGTTACAAGGCACTACCTTAGTATTATACTGCATTACGATACCGTGTGTTTCAATATGAGGTCCACACATGAATTATGAAGTATTACAAGTGAAATGTCTTGCAATAATCATCACCATAAGATGATGGTCTGAGGAAATGTAAAAAAAAGTCAAAAGCATTTGCTACTAATACCAAACAACAATAACAACAGTGGCAAGTGTAATAATGGTGTAATAATAATGTACAAACTACTGACTACTGAATCATAGATATGTAATAGTCTCTGAGAGATATATGAAAGATAGACAGAGATAATTCACAGTGGATATTTGCCAAGCCTCTTATCAAGCGGGCATAAAAGTGGCAATTTTTTTACTTGAAATTGAGGACTGCATGATTTTGCAAACCAAAATACTATACTTTATATATAGCACATGCATGAGCCTGGTCTCTTTTGAAAGATGACATTCTGAAGTTTCTGATTCCAGAAAAAAAATAATACTTTTAGTGCTAACATAATAGAGTAACGTAGGTCTGAACTTGAGTTGTAGAAAAACTCGTTACTCAAGTTTTTCTGTAGTAGTTAGTAGTCCAGAGGTAGTATTTCCCCAGAAGGTGGTATGGCTTACAAATCCATACGGACCCATAGCCTGAAGCCTAATGTAGTACATGTCCAAAGATCCATTCAGAAATGAGTGATTAGGAGTGATTTTGGTAAACTGTGTACAAAAGAAAAACTGAGTTTTCTCATAGACCTCAATTCATTCGGCTGTTTTTCTCTTCCTGTTTTCGCTCGTTAGAGCTTGGAGAAGGGAGTTTACTGTAGAACCAGGCGGGGAAAGAAACAGGGAGCTGGAGAGGGAAGCCGGAGCTGGGAGCAGAGGCCCGATGAGGGGGGATGGGAACGGGCGCCGAGATCCGGGGAGGGGGGCAGGACCTGGGAACAGAGGCCCGACGAGGGGGGGTGGGGATGGGCACCGAGACCCGGGGAGGGGGACTGGACCTGGGAACCGAGGCCCGACGAGGGGGACTGGACCTGGGAACAGGTGTAGAAGCCCGGGAAGGGGAGCTGGACCCCGGAGCCGGATCCCGGACGAGAGGCCCTCCAGCCGCCGGACTAGGGACCGGTTCAGGAGAGCCGGGACGGAGGTGCGGCGGCGACAACCCCCGGAGCAGGATCCCACGCAGGCCACGGCGAAGACCACAGCGAAGACCACGGCGAGGACCAGGACGCCGATCACGGGGCAGAGCTGGACCAGACGGGGAGCCAGGATCCGTCGAGGAGCCGGCACAGCAGCCGGACCAGGTGTAGAGGCCGGGCAGGGCGTGGAGACCGGAACGGTCTCGGCGGCGAGGCGTGGTGTAGGATCCGGGGATGAGGAGTCAGGACCCAGAGGAGAGGCTGGACTGGGCGTGGAAGCTGGACCAGCTGTGGAGGCCTTGTTAGCCATACTAGCTTCAGGGGCTAGGCTAACTGTGGGCCCTGGACTCACTGTGGGAACTGTGCTAGCTGGGGAGGCCTGGCTAGCTGCCGAAACTAAGCTAACAGTCGGAGAGAGCCTAGCAGCTCCTGTCAAGATAGCCCTCCTAGGCCTGCTAGCTGAAGAGACCTGACTAGCTGCAGGGACAATGCTATCTTGGGACATCTGGTCCGTCTCAGGTACTAGGCTCACCCTGAACCTGGAGCATAGTTTAGCAGTGGAGACTGTGCTAGCTGGGGACATCTGGTCCGTCTCAGGTACCAGACTCACCGTGAACCTGGAGCCTAGGTTAGCATTGGGCGTCTGGTTAGCTATAGTAGCGGGGCTAACATGCGGAGCTGTGCTAACTGGGGACGGCCAGTTAGCTATAGGGACGGAGCTAACGGGCAGAGCTGTGTTAGCTGTGGACGTCTGGTTAGCTGTATGAGCGGAGCTAACAGGCAGAGCTGTGCTAACTGAGGACGGCCGGTTAGATATAGGGACGGAGCTAACGGGTGGAGCTGTGTTAGCTGGGGACGACCGGTTAGCTATAGGGACGGAGCTAACGGGCGGAGCTGTGTTAGCTGTGGACATCTGGTTAGCTGTATGAGCGGAGCTAACAGGTGGAGCTGTGCTAACTGGAGACGACCGGTTAGCTATAGGCACGGAGCTAACAGGCGGGTCTGGGTTAGCTGTGGACGTCTGAACAGCGATGGACATCTGAACAGCCTCAACGGCTGTGGGGAGCTCTAGGCTGGCCATAAGCCTGAGAACAGTCGGTAGGCTAGCTACCCTAGCCTCCGGCTTATACTCCTCCATGAGGGCAGTAACACGTTCAGCCATCTCCCACATCGCTGGCTCCAGTGTCGGATTCTCTGTGGCGACCTGGTCGATCTTCTGGAGCAGGAACACCCACTTGGCCGGTGAGTAACGCTTCATGTCACCGGCCATCAGGCTCTGGACGACCCGAATGGTATCGCTTGCCCTTCTTGCTGCATTCATTAATGGTGGCAACATTCTGTTACGATGGGGTAGGTTAGAACACAGTTTGCAGAAGGGAATGGAGGCAGAGCCAAGGATTGAAGCTTGGAGAAGGGGAGTTTACTGTAGAACCAAGTGCAATACAAAGAACATACAGAAACTACTTAACATACTACTCAAACAAAACAACAAACACTAACACTTACTAGAGGAAGACAGCGCAATACGGCGTGGACAGGAAACGGGGAGGGAGACAGGAGGAATGTCGCCACAAGGAAGGGAGGACAGACAGACACCTAAATACCCCAACTAATTAACAATTAAGAACACCTGGCCAACACAGAATCACAACACAACCTAGACAATAAGCAATGACAACTAAACACAACTAAACACAAAAGCAACTCATAACAACCCAAAACAGTGCACCACATCACACCAGGGAAGGGAAAGTCAATGACAGCACACACCAGGACACCACATTGATCACACTATTAATTAAGGTTAAAACAGTAGTCAGGATGTCCAGTGTACTGGACTGCACCATCTGCGGATGGCCACCAGAGGGTAGGAGACCAATGTTAGGCAGAGAGCCAATGTTAGGTAGAGAGCCACTGTTGGGTGGAGGGCACTGCCCAATGTTAGGTGGAGGGCACTGCCCAATGTTACCATCCTGCCCAGTCCAGCCAGGACCGGGCCTAGGAACGTGACAGATTCATACATCCCCACATGGTGTTTCATTGGTAAGCCACACTCATTGGCTACAATGATCCACAATCATTTTCGAGATTGGATCTAGATTGACGGAGTTACAGTACTGCGCCAAGAGTCGGGAGTGGTATTTTGCGCAATACCATGTACTTTGCACAAGCCTCAAATACCGGCATGTAACTCGAGAACCGCTGAGCGGATTTTCTCTGATTTTGTCGCTATCGACAGGCAACAAATAAGCCTTCAATTCGATATATATATATTGTATTACAAAATATGCACACCCGAGTCACTAGGGGTTGCCAAAGTGCCAGTGGGCAAATCGTCCTAAAAACGTCCCATATATGGGACGTCGCATGCTAAGAGGTACAAATCAGACAATGTTCTGCAGATAAGAAAAAATATATGTTGCATCAGTGAGAGACTTACGGCATTCTATTTGACATATTAATTATATTAATTATTTTTATTTTTTTCATAGAGTCAACATATTCTTAAATAATAGCGGTGCCCGAGGCTGGGCATGATACAGTCAACATAATAGCAAGAGAGAGAGAGAGAGAGAGAGCGAGAGAGCGAGAGAGAGCTCCCGTTCTACAGTCAATATACAGTGTTATCGCTGCACAGACCCGGCAATGCCCCTGACCAGAGGAGAGAGAAATATAATAGTTAGTAAAAGCACTATATAAGCTCAGAACACAGCTCAGAACACAACACAGCTTAGAACACAGCTCAGAACACAGAACACATCTCAGAACACAGCTCAGAACACATCTCAGAACACAGCTCAAAACACAGAACACATGCAGAACACAGCACAGAACACAGCTCAGAACACAGCTCAGAACACAGGACACCTCAGAACACAGAACATATGCAGAACACAGCTCAGCACACAGCTCAGAACACAGCTCAGAACACAGAACACAGCTCAGAACACATCTCAGAACACAGAACACATGCAGAACACAGCTCAGCACACAGCTCAGAACACAGCTCAGAACACAGAACACAGCTCAGAACACAGAACACCTCAGAACACAGCTTCATCTAACGAGGCGTCGCAAGGTTTAACTGAGGCTAACGTTAACATGATGGCACACACACAGTGGCACACCCTCCACCAGAGCAAGGCCAGAGAGAGAGAGAGAGAGAGAGAGAGAGAGAGAGAGAGAGAGAGCGCGAGAGAGAGAGAGAGAGAGAGAGAGAGAGAGAGAGAGAGAGAGAGATGAGTCTGTGGTCCAAACAGAGAGAGAGAGAGAGAGAGAGAGAGAGAGAGAGAGAGAGAGAGAGAGAGAGAGAGAGAGAAGCAAGACAGCTAAGATGAGCCCCTAAAGGATATTCAACTTTTAATGGAAGAACAAAACAGAAGGAAAAGATAACTTCACAAAGGCAACATGAATATACATAGATCCAAAAGGACAAAGATCAACACTTAAATCCAAAGAGAAGAGGGTCTATACCAGAGAAAACAAAGTAGCAAGGAGCCAACGGCCGACATCAGCTAAAGAGGCTAACTGCAAATAGAGTGGCCAGGTACTGATGCTAGCTCGACAGAACGTTAGCTACGACAGCTAGCCGGCCCGCTTGGCTCAATATAACGTTAGCTATGACAGCTAGCCGGCCCGCTTGGCTCAATATAACGTTAGCTACGACAGCTAGCCGGCCCGCTTGGCTCAATATAACGTTAGCTACGACAGCTAGCCGGCCCGCTTGGCTCAATATAACGTTAGCTACGACAGCTAGCCGGCCCGCTTGGCTCAATACAACGTTAGCTACGACAGCTAGCCGGCCCGCTTGGCTCAATATAACGTTAGCTACGACAGCTAGCCGGCCCGCTTGGCTCAATATAACGTTAGCTACGACAGCTAGCCGGCCCGCTTGGCTCAATATAACGTTAGCTACGACAGATTAGCCGGCCCGCTTGGCTCAATATAACGTTAGCTACGACAGCTAGCCGGCCCGCTTGGCTCAATAATAACGTTAGCTACGACAGCTAGCCGGCCCGCTTGGCTCAATAATAACGTTAGCTACGACAGCTAGCCGGCCCGCTGGCTCCACATAACGTTAGACAACATAACGTTAGCCACGATAGCTAGCCGGCCCGAGAGAGAGAGAGAGAGAGAGAGAGAGAGAGAGAGAGAGATCTCCACGGCGGGAATATAATAGAGTGCATTAAAAACTCACCAAACGTCCAAGAGGAAGGAGACAACCGTGGAGTTGACGAAGGTCATCTGCCGTACGACCGTCCTCTTCATCTTGGCATAACCTCCAATGCTGCACGCGCTCTCTCTAGGTTAGCTAACGCTAGTTAGCCTTTAGCTAAGCTACTAGCCGACATGGCTAGCCCGACTGAACCACACGTTAGCACTCGATACCGTAGCTAAAGCTAACTAGCTGTCCCTGCCTTTAGCTAAGCCGACATGGCTAGCCTGACTGAACTTTCTAACATGCAACAACTTTCATCTTCAGTCCATCTGCCGAACGACCGTCCTCTTCGTCTTGGCATAACCAAGACCAGGCTGCAGAAACAAATTAGTGGGGGGGCATAAAATGTTCTCGGGGGGGCACAATGGTTTTTCAACACAGGTTCCCTTTTATACGTTTCAGCTGGGACAACAGCGCCGTGGCTTGCTTGGTGCTTCCCACGGTGCTGAACTACACAGCAGAGAGGCAATTGAAAAATCTAATTTCTCTCTATCTTAAGAACATTCACTTATACAAAAACAGACTGAACGGATATATATAACAGACCTGCTGGGGCAGCGAACTGAGAGCAGGGGACACAAACAGGCTGGATTAGATGGTCAGGAAGGCCAGTAGCGTGGTTGGGGTGGAGCTGGACTGTAGCGAGGGTGGCGGAGAGGAGGAACCTTGCTAAGCTCCAGGCCATCAGGGAAAACCCCTCCCACCCACTATACACAGACTTGGCTGACAGGAGGAGCATGTTATAGGCTGAGGCTCACACTACCTAAATGCAGCACTGAACGGCACAGGAAGTCCTTCATTCCGACAGCCATCAGACTATACAATGCATCACTGTGCCTCACTGCATCACTGAGCACAGAGTGACAGTTACCATCTTCCTGGACTCTTACTTTTTAAACAGCACTGTGCAATATTACACCTACTGTAGACTTCAGTATATTTTTACTGTATTTATTTACTGTATCTTTTATTCTATTTTATTCTATTTCATTTTATTCTATTCTATTCTTAGGCCATTTGTTTTGTTATTCGTGACTTGTTCTGTCTAAATGTTTAATGTTGAGTGATTTGCAGTGTCAAATTTCCCTCAGGATAATACATTTCTATTCTATATCTTTGAAAAGTCTCCATTTATTCAACACTTCTGAATTCACTGACAAACTGAACTGAACTGACAAAAATAAGGTGTATAAAAAAGCAAACAAAATTCCTCCACAGGCTACTCATTAGTAGAGTGGCAAGCAGCGTTTGGGGACAGTGAAATCTTCTTAAAACACTGCCCGTCCACTCATTCCTGAACTTTTTTGTTAAGTCCTTCTCAAACGCCAACTGAATTAAATTGGCCTTGCGTCGATGAAGCATACTAAGGCGATGTTCTGTAAAGACGTTCTTGAGGGTAGAAAACAAATTCTCACAGAGTGCCGTGCTAGCTTCAGTAGTGTTGTTGTTGACATCAGTGCCCACTAGCGCTGTCCCCGACTAAGGATTTGGATAGTCGACTGGGCACAGGTGACTCATCAGTGGGCGGGCCCGGCCCCCTAATGCCCGCCCATGGCGCCGGGTCTGGCATAACCTCCAATGCTGCACACGCTCCCGTGGAAATAGTCAGACAGACGCACGCCAGCCGACTACCTTACCTGTAACCCCTCCCCTCGTTGAAACCAATAGTATATCTGCTGCAGAGCCGCAGAGCTCCAATAGTGTATGCAGAGCCACAGAGCTCCAATAGTATATCTGCAGAGCCGCAGTGCCCGGAACAAGTCAGACACATTCTACAAACGTGTCTAATGTGAAATATATAAGCATATAAGCAAAACTAGATTTTAGGTATGTGATGAAAAAGGGCCTCGTGGGAAGGGGGGGCCTTGCAAAAAATTTACAAAATTGTTTTAATAAAAAAAAAATATATATATATATATAATTTTTTTGCGAGGCCCCCCTTCCCGCGAGGCCCTGTGCGACAGCACTGCTCGCACA